>NW_026865138.1:0-45372 GCF_026571515.1 Ruditapes philippinarum
ATCGGTGTATTTCATAATTTTCAATAATCAAGTTTGGCTTTATTTGTAAAGATGTCTTTATGAAACATATACCATATTGTTTAACATATGTACTTTAAGATAAATGACTGTATTATTAGATATATCTGTCCGTTTATCCATGCTAGTGTCAACAATTACATTAATAATTGGAAAAACGCGCGCTGCAAATAAAAACGCTTTTCATGATATTTTATTCTTACGCAGGACGTTATTTACAAAGGCATAAGTTATTCAATATATTGTAGAGACGAATGTATATGTCAAGATACTGAAATACATCTTAAAACAACTCTGCCAGTTTTTCTGCTATAATACACATACTTACATATTTCAGGAAAGTCGGACAATGCATATAAAATCGGTGTATTTCATTTTTTTTATTATCAAGTTTGCCATTATTTATTAAGATATCGTCATGAAACATATACCATATTGTAGGGGCATCTGGAAACTTAAAGTCAACTAAAGGCAACACTAATATATTTGTCCGTTTAAGCGTGATATTGTCCAAAAAATACATTCATAACGAGGGGGGGGGGGGGCACTCGCGCGGCTAATAAAGAATCAAAGCACTGAATGTACTGATGGGGAGGCTATGACAGAATGTTTCAGACTTATAGTTTCTTTTCTTTTTGCTTAAAATGTGCTGTTATTTCAATTATTACCAAAATAAGAAGGTATGCACATTGTGTCATTTATCCATACTGTTGTGTTCAACCATTCATATATATGGTTAATATGGTTGACTATTCATTTTGTTAATATTCCAGAACATTTCATTGAGGTCTACATTCGGACTGCTAATCCTGCAAATTTTGAAAAACCTAAACTGTCAATAATAAATGACATACCAGACAGTATGACGACTGTTCATTATAAGATAACAATAACATTTTACAACTGACTGTTCCTTATCAAAATATTCTAGGACTGTTCATCATAAATACTTAATGTCATTTTAATATCATTGAATGATAATAACAACTGCAAGTTATGCAACATTTTTATTGAACATAAAAATTATACATATTTACATGTCATGTACCATAATTGAGATCAATAAGATACTGTCTTGTGATGAGTATTAATATCCATGCTCTACGGACAGAAAGATGTCTTCTTCCGAAGCAAATCTGGAATAAAATCACGTTTCAGAAAATTATTCCCATTTCATTACTCGTCGCTGACTTTGACGGCTTCGGATATTTATTAAAACTAAATATTTCTTGAAAAAAATACATATCTGCAAAGCTTATTCAAAGTTGAATCAACCTAAGTGAAAATTGATCAGGAAGTTATATCTTCTTTTTTTTACCGCCATCACTCAACCAACTTATGGTAGTTAATAGATAGATTCTACATGTATTTTTTAAACCTCACTAGCTTGAAATATAACTGCGGAAAATCTATTGTTAACAGGGTGTGCGGTTATTGTAGGGTTTTCCCTGTCGACCATTTCCCGCAAACAGATGAGAACATCGAAGCGTCAGTGCTATGAATGGTGTTATAATTTATAAATAGCGTGTTTTGGAAGTTTTTTGTTTAAACTTCTCCAAATCCCTCCAGAGGCGTGCACGTCGCGGAGAAGGCACACGGCAGGTCAAGGTCAAGTCATCTCAAGTACCAGAGGTGATTGGTTGTCCTTTCGTGACTTACTCTGGAGGTTTGGCGCTAATGAATGCCGTTTTTGTTGTCGTCAGTCAGGAAGTTGATGCCTTGCCATTATTGTCGTCTCCTTTACCACCAACGAACGAAGAATGGGCTACCAGGAAGATTCGGCTTGAAAAAGACGTCCTCGATTCTATAATCTTGGACACATGGTTATTCCGGCCCCGAGTATAAATAAACTTAAAACACACACACTTTTGTTGAAACAAAACCAAAAAACAACAACACATTTTCTGTAGTATTTTTTCAAGTGTTGTAAAATGAATACGAAATTCCTCTTATGCCGCCGATTATTTTTAGAACATAAACATATAAGATTTTTTATTTGATTTATTCAAATAAACATTAATCACTTCAGCGCCCGCAAATATCGTTTTCAAATTTAAGTTTCGTAAGATATGTTGATAAATTCCCGATGCTAAACTGTAAGTCATTCGTATATATATATATGCGTTTTTGTTGTTGTTTTTTAAGCCTCTTATTTTTTAATATTTTTTATGTATCTCATAATCTGTATTGAAAATTTGAATTTTATTACACATGGACTAGCAAATTATGATGCGTTGCCCTAGAATTGAATAAATTTTTAATTACACAATACGGGATCATTCATTTGATTGAAGACTGATCTTTGCGTCTTTCTCTGAAATAATTATTTCCTTGTTAAAACATATTTGACCACATATTTCTGTCATTTAACTGTTCACTTTACAGCTATATGATATGGCGGTTTATGAGCGTTTTCCGCGTACAGCCTCCTAGGGTGTACTAATAAGTTAGTTTTCCTTAGTTATCACGCAAGCACGATCCATGTCTCTGATGTAAGCGGCAATTTACCATTATTTGTCTTTAAAAAATATGAAGGACTATTAATGGTTTATATCAACAAAAGAACATGCATGATATTGAGACTACGGTGTTGCAACGTTCTAGTTAATGACCCGTCATAAACAGTTGGTCGCTGCGTAGTAATTGGAAAATTGTTATCAAAAATAATAAAGAATATTTGCCACCTAATAAAAGCATTTACTTATAAATTTTCATTTATGCTTTTTATTAAAAAATTATTGATAAAATTATTATGTAGAAGGGTTTTCATACCAGAACTATTTATTACAGACGTATGTATGCCTAAACCTGATTACCGCGGCAGTATGACGTCACGGAGTAGTGATTTTGAAAAAATAACAAACAAAAATCAATAATTTTTCAGAGAATTATAATCTGATATGAAATTAAAGAATGAAAATATTTTCATATTGTAAATGTCTGTGATGAGTGATCAGTCAGCTTAGAAAAAATCAAGGTACTATTTTTTGACCTGATTACCGCGGCAGTAAGATTTGACAGATGGTATTAACTTTGGGTCGGCATAGCCTCCCCAAAAACAGTGTTTTTCTTGATATTCAATTCTTACAAAGGACGTTAGTTACTATGTTTCTGTTGCGGAAACAACTCTGTCCGTTTGCCTGCTAAAATAGCCCCACTAACATACATAAATTTTAGAAAAGTCGGACAATTCAGACAAATCCGTGTATTTCATAATTTTCAATAATCAAGTTTGACTTTATTTGTTAAGATGTCTTTTTGAAACACATTCAATATTGTAGGGACACATGTATTCTTTAAGATAAATAAACGCGATTATAAATATATTTGTCCGTTGTTCTATCCTACACCTCAGAAATGCAGGGATTATTCGGACAATACAAGCAAATCGGTGTTTTTCATAATTTTTAATTTTAATGTGTTGATTTATTCAGAAAAATATCTTCATTAAACATAAATCCTATTGTAGGGAAACATACGGCGTATATACATTACGATAATTGAATGCATTCCTATATATATCTGTCCGTTTTTCTATGATAGTGAATAGAAATACATTGTTAAATAAAATAATAATAATAATAATAATTTTATAATTTGTTGATAAATATAAATTGATTTTTTGCAGCCACATATGAGATATTGATAGAATATAAATATTATAAAAGAAGCTTCGCAAACATTTGTTCATAAGAATGGAATAATAACAACAACAACAACAACAACAACAACAACAATAATAATAATAATAATAATAATAATAATAATAATAATAATAATAATAATAATAATAATAATAATAATAATAATAATAATAATAATAATAATAATAATAATAAAGTAATAATAATAAGAATAATCATCGTCATCATCATCATCCCTGTCACAACAGCACTACCACCATCAATAATAATAATAATAATAAAAAAAAAAAAATAATAATAATAATATTATTATTAATAATAATAATAATAATAATAATAATAATAATAATAATAATAATAATAAAATGATAATAATAATAATAATAAAAATAATAATAATAATTATAATGAAATGATAATAAATATCATAAGAATCATAACATTGTTATAATAATAATAATAACAATAATAGAAATAAAAATAATAATAAAAACAATAATAAATAATAAAAAAATATATATTCATAATAATAATAATAACAATAATAAATAATAATAATAATTATTATTATAATCATAATAATCATAATTATAATAATTGTAATACTAGAAATAAAAATAATCAATATATTAATAATAATAATAATAATAATAATAATAATAATAATCATAATAATAATAATAATGAATAAAAGTAATGATTATATAAATTATAATCGCATCATGGAATTTTATTCTTCTTCCTTGTTTTCATTATTATTATTATTATTATTATTATTATTATTATTATTATTATTATTATTATTATTATTATTATTATTTATCATCATAGTTATAAATAATTCGTTATCTTTTATTAAAAGGAAATCAAATGTATAACTGTTAAATAATTTGAAAATGAATCATTTGATGAAAATCCAGTTGGATTTTTTTCCCAATAACTTTTATTGGAAAAAAATCCAGTTGGAATTTTTTCCAACAAAAATAATTGGAAATAAATCCAATCGGATTTTCATTTTTTTCAAAGCACCTTATTGGTAATTCAGCGTGTATAATTATGTTAATTTCTATCGAAAACTATCATTTGCCTTTAATTATTATCGCTTTTATACTTTTTAAAATTTTTCTGTAAAAATCCAGTCGGAATTTTTTCCAGCTTTCAAAATGGGATTTTTTTTTATTTTAGAGAATAAGTTCTTCAAAACTAGTCAGAAAGTCATTAAAGGATATATGAATGGTTATTTTTATAGTTTAAGAGTTGCTGGAAAAATTGAAATTCCCGTTGGAATAGATAATAATGTTGGAAAAAATTCCAATTGGAATATAAGTAAATTCCGGCCGGACAGCATAATTCCGGGCGGAATACATGAATTTCCGCCCGGACAAATTTTTTAAAATACACTTTTTGATAAGAAAAAAAAATTAAAATAGCTTCAAATGAAGTCAATTATTTATAATTAACATTAAATCTATCGGATGAAATGATTTTTAAGTGTTTAGGGCAAGTATAAATGGTAGTGAAGTTTGCCACTATCCCGGTGGTGCAAAGATTTTCCGGTGGCTGTTATATGATATTTTTGTCGCTTTCCCTTTCTCTGCCGTCACAATAAGTAAACCCCAGCAAAAATGACCCAATCAATGGGCATGCTCTGGAGTGCGGGTAACTAATACCTGCACAACAGTTTACGCATGTATATGTTATGTATACGATTTAACTCTGACACATTTTCAACAAAAAGGTCCCCAAACTATAATACGATACAAGGATAAATGTCAGACTCTAATACAAAAAAATATATTTTATTGTAACTTATACACGCAGTCGATAGTCTTAATTTAAAGATATACTATAATCACTATACATGTATATATATGCAATAGTTCAAATGCCAATAACTGCAAACATAACAACATGCCTTACAGAAAATGCAATTAATAAAACATAATCAATTATTTCAATCAATGAGCTTGTTTGTTTAGGTTCATTCAGTGCTATAACTTACTGAAATACTTCTTTGGTAAGTGCAATTCAACAATAAAGGCATAAGAATAAATAAACGTCAATACAATATAACCCGGTACCAAACCATTTTCTTTGTATTATGTCAAACACATTCATGCTTTATAACAGTAGGGAGTCATAACATAATCCGGACACTATCAGATACTGTAGTGTTTAACTGTAAGAAGCCTGTATTTATCATAAAATTTAATTGGTTAATGGGTAAAGTATTACAACAGTATTATTTAAAGATAGCATACAATTTATCCTTACAGTGTTTTTTTCAAATTCATTTCATTATATACCAGCATCTATTACGACGGTCACTTCAATAAAGCACATTATATTTGCAACCGCATTTCTTTTAACAGATCAGAACAGAACAAAGATTGTTTTTTAAATTGAGCATTTTGTCCGATACTTATCCAACGCATGACCATGCATTATTTTCAAACAATATATAAGTATACATACTATTAACATATATATACAATATATATAGTTTATAATCGATTTAATTTGTATTGATGAACATATTTTATCTTTATCATTTGTTTTTGTAAATAAAAACATTTACACAGTTTTGTTCATTAAACTTGTCATTTAAGGAATTGTCATGTTGCCAATAATTAATGCTTTAAATTGAAATGCACCTTAATAAGTTGTTAAGATCATCTGTTTCTTAAAATTAGACATCACTACTCTACTCATCCATACTCAAGTCTTAACTTGAGCTGAAAATTGATAAGTAATTGTTATGAAATAAGATAATTGATTAATATTTTACCTAGATTATTGATTTTACTTAGACAAGGTAGAATTCATTTAAGTAATGTGATATTTGGTAATTAAAAATCAATTGTTGGCTTCAACAAGAAACTGATCATAGATTATTGACAACTGGGCATATAAATAGTGCCATACGATATTTGGTTGGTGATTTAGTTGAATGGAAGTGATTAATGATTAATTATTAATTTAATTAATCAATTCACTGTTTACTCGAATAATAGGTTTACATATTTAAAAAGCAGAAATGCAACACTAAGAATACTGTTTAGTTTAAACACTTTAAGGAAATTAATTCTTATCTTTTCGAGTAGACATAAAATAAAAATGATAATAAATTTGTTTGGCTCCGCGCCTTATGTCGTATATACACATACTTTTTAAGAACTATACATACTGTTCAAGAACTATATATTGATGTACTATATAATAATTACAGGCACGCTTGAACAATTATGTTTGTTGATACTTATTTTAAAAAGTTCTGGAAACAAAGTGATCCTTCGGAAGCACACTAACTTATTTAATGATCAACTTTATTGTTGTAACCAAAAACAAGCATTTCTCTAAACTGCGTGAACATTGTCGCCGATAGCCCCGTCCCTAACAATCTACTGTACAACATTTCTACACCTAGTCAAATTACTTACATGTCACATTTAGATAACTAAATAAATAGCCATTTCAAGACATAATCAGGCCCATTGTTTACTGAAATGTCTTATTAAAATTGCCCAGGATTTATACCTTTGTCCACAGTAAGTCTATCATGTTTCTATAACATGTGTGAATAAAAAAGCGGGAAAATGATGCAATTAGCTAAAGACAATGGAGTAAATGAAATGTGTACATTCTTTTAAAATAAATGGAAAATGTGAGAAAAATACATTCGTGATTATTAATTGGTACAAATTCGTTATTTGATGCAAGTGATTCACTAACATTTAAAATCCCTATTGATTTGCTCCTTTGAAAAACAGATCCCTTTTTATTTTTCTGTTTAGGTCTACAGGTAGAAGGGCTCCATTTACAATGAGTTTTCGAGCCCAAAAAATGTAATCATTGCATTCTTAAAAACTAATAATATCAAGCATTGTTAATGCAGTTCATTCCTTTAAAATGAAAGAAAATAATGTTTTGTTTACTTTTTCTAGAAAATATAATGTATAAAACAGACAGCAATTTATAACAAACATTTTTTAAGGGTTAAAAGAATATCAAAAGGTTACTGTGTAATTACTTGTCTCTGCGTGCCCCACTTGTATGATCTATGAAATAAATTTGATTGTATCCTCACATTTAGAAACCCCTGACCTTGGCTAATTATTTTTTTTACTTCAGCCAAAATATTGAGTTGAAACTTTGCCGTACCTACATATTTTACATTTCAGAGTGCAAACCACACCTCCCTAATATAATGCATTTTTGAAATTAGTTAGACTGGTTAGACGACTAATTAAGTAAATTTTATTTAGTTAGTACACATTCTTAGCAGAAATTTGAAAAATACTGCATTGCGATTGGACAAAAAATAATGTTCATCATTAATCAAGTGTTGTTAAACGCCAGATATAAACATGCTGAAAAGGTTGATAAATTAATCATCACAGTGTGTTCAAATTGTATTTAAATCAAGTTGGCCTACTAACCATATAAATATTATCCGTGTTAAATGTCAGCAATGTTTATTAGACGTTTCAATGACAGTGAAACATGACAACTTATAAACTACGCTTGACCTTTACACATTTAATAGAATTCAATGTTCTTGTCGAAGATATTTAGTTTTTGTTTTATTCTTGTGTTCTATTTATTTCACATAATAAATACTGCAAGACACCTTACACAGCCAAATGAGAAGTGTAGCACGCTCGGTTTGATCGGGGCTCTTTTAAATAATGAATGTAAATGCAAGCCGTTAAGCAGTTAATGCTGACTTAGGCAGAAATTATAGCTTACATAATTATGAAAAATGTGGTGTTATTTTGTAAGGCATTTTTAAAATTTCTTCTTTTTTTTTAAAATGTGTGTCTTTAACTGATTGCATAAATTCATGTAATAAAATGACCGATGTTGCTTTGCATTGTATTAAATATGTGTTTGCATATGCATGTTCTTTGTCAACCAATTATTAAGCAAGCATTGATCAAAAGCGGATATAGCTAATGCTTTTCTCATTCCATTTGCTTCGATACTCAGAAATAATGGAATGTTTCGCTATATTAGCTCTGTCAATAATGGCTAGTTTTTGCTTACAATGCAAAGCTGAAATTTTATGTCAGGCTTCTATGAGATAAGCCAATGGTGCTTTGAACCGAAATCATGTGACCTGTTATGTATTTACAAAAATATGTTCTTTATATTATGAATTAATTAAGATAACTATGTGACAAATAGTACGGTTACAAAAGCAGTTCGATAATCTTCATTCTATTCAAATATGGCTGGTGTTTGATTGAAATCGTAATTAAGTTGTAAATGCATTGTTGATAATCGTATAATATACCCGCGCCGTCGAAATCAGGACGCTAAGAAGTAATTTCTGTACCAATTCATAAATATTTCGACAAACTTCCAGAGTAGGATGTTTCCCTTCTTGCATATCCGGAACATGCAAACGTGCAATTTTGTAATGAATCAGATATTGTTTCGGGAAGTAAAAAGACTATTCTGTGTGCATGTCTGCTGTTATTAACGAATTAATATGCGGATTGTCTTTTCTGTTTGTGAGCATTTAGAATTAAAATGTATTTGTTTGTGAAACATACTATTCTCTAATAATTCCTGTTCTGTAATTTTACATTCATTTTTAATGCCTTTCATATACTTCTTATTGTTTTACATAGCAATTTTAATCATTAACTTTTTCTCCACAGCATCAATAAAATAAGATTCTAATCTTTTAACGTATACATTCTAGAAAAATTACAAATATTTCGTTTGAATATAAACATTATAATAATATTTTCGTTTGGAATGCTCTTCTACAGAATTTCGATAAAAGGTACAATGTTAACAATACATTTGTAGGAACTATAAGGCCGCGTTTCTTATAATCCATATAATTTTTAATATGCGAGGATATAATCGCTTTCTGACCTATTTTTGAATAAATCTCATTTATTTTTCATAAGCGGATGATAAATGTAAAACTTTAATTGCTTAATGAACTATCTAATATCAATGTTTACATACTAAATTACAATATATATATTCCGAAAGTTTAAATAAATCCAGAGTTCCATTGAACTCAGCCTGCTTGGTCATTTTATAATACGTTTTCATATAGATTAAATGTCACATGCCCTATATTTTAACGTGTGAGCATAGCGTTAGGGGGTTGAAAACTCATTTATTAAGTCTATGAAATTCTGAAGAAAAAAAAACAATGCTAGTATACAATTGACCGTTTTATCACCCTGTGTTAAGTATAGCATGTTCATGGCAATATAATAGCTACATTATATTCATGTTTGACATTTCAACAAGCTTTGCTCTTGTTTCTTCAAATGTTTTCAAATTAGCTAATTACTTTCTTTCCTTTACATCTATTTGTGGAAATATGTTGTTGTTTTTTTTTTCTTTTTTGAAATGAACAAATGAGTTTGATTTAATTGTTCTTTTAAATAAAACGATTATATTTATTAAACTTTTGTCTCGATAAACAAAAAAATGATTCATTTTGCATGCACACAAATATCTAGTTTCTTTTTAAATTGTATGATAATATTCTAGTGTGAAAAAAAATGAATAATATCGAGAGCTCTTAGATTCGTGTTATTTTTGCATTATAGATGAATATACTTTACTATTTACTATACGTGTTTCATAGTTCTGAAAATAAATTTAATAAAAGTGTCATATTTAAATTATTTTTCAAAGAATAATTCAATATTCGTGGGTTGGTGGGTCAATATGTCATGTAATATGAATTATATTTGTGGTACTTGTGTTTGTGTAAATTATGCTATGCGTCAATGCATCTGCCTTCAACTGAAATGTACCGATTAAGCATTTTATTCACATTTAGAAATACCTTACACATGTACATGTACAATATTATTTGTAAACGCAGGGATTATATCAAAAAAGGTCTACTCAAATGACTCTGAATATCACTTGAGAATTAGCCGAATACACCCCCATTTTTAACATCTGACCAGAAGCAATTGCGACTTAAATGCGCGTTCTATTCCGATAATAGTATTGTAATAGTGTAATAAGTTGATCTACCTTTTATGAAATATGAAAGAAAATATATCCTAGTATGCAGGTTTCCTTTTAAATAGAATTTAAAAGCATCCCTGTGTATTATTCCTATGTTAGTTTAGCTCTGATTATTGGACAATTTGATTTAAATTGTAGCAAATAATGTGTTGTGCTTATTTATCTCCTTCAGACATCAAGATTATCCTCCTATTTAATTGCTAAGTGCCGTCAGTATTTTACAATGTTCTTTGATCTTTTGATGTGCACGAAATTCAAAGAGATGTTATAAAGTAAGGATAATAAATTTTTAAACAATTTTGTTTGAATATGTATACGGGTCCACAAATTTTAGGTGTTTTCTTTCCAAAGTTACACTTTACGTTGGTAAGTAATATTAGTACAAATACATTTTCGAATCTAGATCTAATTTTGCAATTCTATTGTCGATATAAAAAATTATAAAGTGTTTAAACCTTTATCGGCACAAAACCGTGTTGGCAATATTTAAAGCTCTGTTGAATTTCAATCAGTAATTATCAATCATTAGCCAAGCGAGGCTCAAATGCGGAAATAGCTAATGCTTTTCTCTCGGTGGGTGTATGTCTAAAAATAGGCAGAATATATGGAATGTAATAATGTATATAAATCCTTTTAAAAACCGACATTCTAACGTTTCAATTCTATATGAATCAAACTATTAGAACGATAAAGGCAATGAAGGACAAATGGTGTGATATCTTTCTTAGTTTTTTTTCAATTAAAATAATTGAATGTTAGTGCAAGTTAACGGAGAGAAATATTATTGTTGTTCGATTTCTGAGGTTTTTCGCCATTGAAGATGAGTTTGAAAAGTTTGTTTGGAAATGATCGTCTACTTCTTAAACATCCTGAAAATATTCCAATTTATAATTGTAGATATAAGTATAGATGGTACATATTTATATATAGGTCAAAATGTTTCAATGAATGTTATGTACTTTATAAGGTAGCTATGAGCAATATGGCTATAAATGTATGCTTACTTGATCTTAATTAAAATGATATTTTGTTCCAACATAAATTTGTATACGAATATGTATAGTGTATGCAAAATGACCGAATACGTACTATACAATTTTACATTAAACATAATAATCTAAAGTTATGAGAATGACAATTGTCCGTGAAAGGTTCCCTTCTATAATATGACTTTCATTTAGCAAATGATTAATAACCAAATTAGCATTTGTTACTGAAATAGTGCTTGACTGAGACAAATAATATTGTCTAATTAAAAATTTGTGTTCAATGTACATTATATTTAAAGCTGTATATTAACTTTTGTTGACTAAAGTAAATTATTATAAGCGAAATGGTTCAAATGTTTAGTATATACAAGTAGTCAGTAAACATTTTGTCCTATAAACCGTGTGATTTTCTGTCTGAACCGCCAATTCTGTTTCGTGTAATAGCTCAATGAAGTGCCTATAGACACCATATAAACCATGCCTGACCTTTACACATTTAGTGATTCTGTGTTTTGGTTTTATGTCTAAATTTACGATAATGATGTGTTTTGTAAAGTCTGTCGATACGCTGCTCTTCAAAGAATACAAACTTCTTAAAGGAAACGATCAATTTCAAGCTATTGTGATCTGGGTAGAGGATTTAATATTGATTGTCTGGTCATCAACGGCTACAAATCAGCTGCAAATCATGTTGTTTTGAAAGTTTTGCTTTTTCAACAATTTATAAGAAACAGAGAATGAAGGTCTGTGTGATATTTATGAAATGTTTAACATAATCATTACAGTGAATATTTTTATGCGAATGAATCTGGGCGTTAATAAGAAAAAAAGGACGATTTGATAGATTCTTATAGGGTTTATTAAGGCAAATAGATATACATGTAAGAACATTTGAATGCTTTTAATATTATTCTGATTGATGTGCCTAGAAACGTCAAGAAACATTATCTATAAAAGTGTACTGATGTATTTAAAAGTTGAAGAAAAGTGAAAAAAGTACCATTGCTCATCTATCATTGTGTAGATGAGGATTTAACTTTTTTACATGTCCACGCTTTAATTGTTTGAATGTTGTTTTTTTTTCAAACTTTGCTGATTTTGTGTTAAATGTCTCAAATATTTATAATTGATTATAATGACTAATATGTCAAAAGAATTTGAACATACTACTTCAGAATTGGAGATATTTATTAATAAGTATTCATCTCATACTTATGTTTCCATTGTTGATTTTATTTTTATTTTTCAAGAAATTATACCTTTTTAATAAAATGAAATATCAACTTTCTGTTTTATATTGACAATGTTACATAACTTTTCAAATTATTATGATTCATTTAATTGTAATTGTTTATACACACTTTATCAAACAAACAGATTACAAATGAAAAATACAATGAGTTTCACTCTTCTTTTTTATATTTGTTTTGTTTGTCTTTTTTGTTGCTGTTGTTGTTTATATATCTAGTTTATTCTCATTTGTATGTTTTACCGTTTTTTACGTTAACGTTGCTGCTGGTCTGCTCCTGCTGTTATACCTTTAATAATACTTTTATTCGAGGTGGTATTAATTTTACGGTGATATATTGACGAAATGTATGATTATTGGTAAAGTGAACAGTTTGCTGTAGCCAAACAATAATTACAAGTTATTTATCCAGCAGTTTAAACACAATATTTGCAAAAGTGGTAAATGATATTTAGCTTAACAATAGATATTGTCAACTTTCATCTTTTTATTTGCCTTTTAAGCGTGTAATGTGTACAATTTATTTCTTTCCTATTTGGAACAGTTGTTGAAGAAGTGTTATTTACTGCAAAGTCCCCGCCACACCAAAACAGACTTTTCTTGAATAAGTACCCATTTGTCTCATACGTAGTATTATTAATTTGTCAAGATACATCGTTGAAAAGACTTTGTAGGATTCTATTTCAGAAGAAATATGTTATTTTCTCACAATGCTTAACTTTTTATGCACTTAACATAGATGTTACTTTGATATCTTACCGGATTACTTTGCATCCAATCTATATCAAAAGGACAAAATGATGAAGGGGAATATTTTTGAAAGGATGAATGATTAAAAAAGTGTTGCGAAAATTGTGCATGTTTGTTTCTAGAAACTTTGTGTTTGCTCCTTTTTCTAAATTCTGTTTCGAAATAGTTTGTGACAAGTGTACATAAAATGTATCGTCAATTATTTTGGATCTTAATTTTAAATAAGATAAAAAAAACTCATTATGCAAACGTCAAACGTCTCAATCCATTTTTTATCGATATTTGTGACGAATAGTTAATGATGCTAAAACAAAAGATATTTTGTTCTCTTAAAATATTCTAGTAGCTTAATATCAACAAAAACATTACAATAAATTTGATTACTTGATTATATAACAGCTATAATATCTCCCTCACCATTGCGCTTTTCGCTTGTCTCGTGCCGTGTAGCAATCTCATAAATCTACGAGCCGCCAGCATGATGCTTTAGTTATTATTTGTTTGACATAATACTCAAATATATCAAGTTGTTTATATCGATATCTTATAAACAGATCAAGAACAAAAATAAATTAAACAAATGCTTACAACTTGACAATCTGAAATATTAAAAGTAAAATATCGTGTCAAAACAAGAAAATGTGTAATGACTGTGCCATGCATTTGGGAAGATCGAATTGTTAATACGAGCGTAAATGTCAGACTCTATTACAAAAATAAATATATTTACTTGCAACATATTCACGAAGTCGATAGTCTTATTTTAAAGATATACATAGAATATAATATAATCAATATACATGTATACATATGCAATAGATCAAATGTCAATAACTGCAAACATAAAACATGCCTTACATAAAATGCAATTAATAAAACATAATCAATTATTTCAATCAATGCTCGGTTTGATCAGGGCTCTTTTAAATAAGGGATGTAAATGCAAGCTACCGTTAAGCACGTTAATGCCGACTTAGGCAGAAATGATAGCTTACATAATTATGAAAATGTGGTGTTATTTTGTAAGGCATTTTTAAAATTTCTTCTTTTTCTTAAAATATGTGTCTTTAATTGATTGCATAAATATATGTAATAAAAAGACAGACCAATGTCGCTTTGTATTGTATTAAATATGTGTATGCATAATTATGTATGTGTGAGTGTATATGTATGTTGTTCCGAGAATTCGTTCTTATCCTTTTTATCAATTATGTCAATTTATAATGATGTGTATTTTAATTTACTTTTGTTAACGTCTTTTAGATATTGTACAACGCCATTGAATATGTTCTATACGTAGAAATAGGCGTTTAATCAAATTATTAAGTTTCAAAAAATGCATGTACACAAAAGGGATTTTATGTGTTTATATTCATTATCATCGGCAATTTATTTTTATTATATTACAACAATAGGAACATGAAAAATAGTTTTTTTTTAACTTAAATGCTGGTATTTCCTTTACCTTTTTCGATGAAATATGAAAAAAAACCTAATAGAAACGAAACATATCGCAAGTTTTGTAAAGTTGTACAAACAAAACATATCTTTCTTTTCATTTCTATATTAAATCCAGTATTCCGTACTTGCAGTTTTATCTGAAAAGTAGGTTAAATACAAAATTACTTCCACACATGAACAAAAATCATGAAGTCAGGATTTCAAGCCTCATCATTTCACAATAAATCCTAATTATTCGGATTTTCTAGGCACGATCGATTAAACGCTTGTACTAGACAGTGATAAAGCCTTTAAGATGTAAATTACGTAGAATTTTTCTGTTTTTAATCTATAATTAAATAAATGAAACCTGGAATTTACACAATATTCACACATAAACTGTACGCTAGAAAGAAAAGAAAAAAGTTAAATTCAAGAAACATTGATTTCATAATTTATCAAGCGGAGGAAATGACTGTTTGCTAAATTCGTAAATATGTTTAACAATCACTTCTATTTAATTTATATAATGGATCTGGTTTTCTCAAGGGCGAGAGTTGATTTACACATTCATCAGACAATAGCATAACATTCCCAAGAAATATTATGTTTATGACGGTATATATATAGCCATGGAATGACATATTTTCATTTCTATGTATGTTTACGTTACTAAGCAGTTTTACATAGCTAAACATTTATATTATGATCAATCTACCACAGTTATTTAAAACAAATAAGAGTAAAAGAGTCTGCAATTTTATATAATTGAGCTCTAGAATAATATTCTACGTAAGCTACGTAAGTGTCAATCAATTGCATTATACATCGCCAACTGTTCTAAACAAAATCCCTTTATTGTTTTACCTTATTTTTCGTATATGTTGTATATGTTGTTAAATTAATCAAATTGACATTTCTACGTGAGATACAATTAACTATAATTTAAAAAAGAAAAATAATACAACTGCATCACGTTGTATAGAAAAAAATCAGGGTGTATTCAAAGGCCTTGCAATAGATGTACTTTTTTCAACAAAAATGGAAAAGTTTCAAGTTAGAATTAAAGACTTATTACACAGTACTTTTCATAATATATTTATTATGCAAATACATCTTGTGAATATGTTTATATTAACATTGCTTTTTTATCAATAGAAAAAGACTACTTTATTTTTTTCATTCAATTAAAAGAATAAAAAAAACTTTAAAAAAATATGACATGTATTACATATATTAACATTCACGGTTCTTGTTCAGGATTTGTTAAAATGTGTTTTGAAGTATAGTTTTTCAATTATCTGTACCTGCAATTTCCGCTTGATACCGAATCAAACATATCCGTTTTTTCTGCGTTAATTAGTATGCACTTCCATAAGGTTTCGGTATACATTCTTAAATATGATTCAATCAAAATTAAGGGAGGACTATTTTATATACAATACTTATTTTAAAATGTTTAAAATCAGAATTAAGAATTTGATAATAGGATTTTGCCGCACACTTAACAATATTTGGATTGGAGAGTATAAAGTATAACTGTTCATCATCACTTAAGTTTTCAAACCCACTATCTATTTCTATAGCTTTTACAAACAGGTCGTTCCTAATGTCAGAATAAACATTGCAGTACAACAACACATGTTTTTCATTTTCTACCCCTAAATGGCATAAAGGACAAATTCTATCATTTACTGCCAGACGCTCATATCTACCAGTCTCTAGCCTAATTGGGGCTACTCCACAACGAAATTTAACATATGCAGATCTATGTTTGCTATGCAGTATAGTTTTGACATATTCTTCTGTCTCATAGCTAAACTTGAAGTTCTTAGTTTATTAAGACCACAATTGCTAGAACTATATTTCAGGTTAAGTGATTCAATCCATTTGTCTAGATATTCACTAAAAACATTGTCTACAACTTTTCCTAACAATTTTTTCTTGTGTAAATGTACATGTTCCATAGCAATATAATCACCACAGTTGTACCTTATCAAAATATCTTGTACTCTATAATTCCAGTTTTTACAGTTGGTACCATACACATATTTACAATGTTTAAAGATCGTTTTATTCAGACGTGAATCTGGCATACTGGAAAATCTACATAAAACATTAATTACACATTTTACCTGCTTAGCAAACACTGGTTCCCAGTCCATGTCACCAGCAACAGCAGAGTTGAGGGTATATCTACCTGTACCCAAAAAGAACCTCATAGCTCTGTTTTGGACGGCATCAATACAGGCAAACTGTTTTGTTCCCCAAATGGAAGCCCCGTATGCTACTACCGGCCAAACTAGCGAGTTGTACAACTTTTTTTGTAAAAACATGGTAGGGCATGCCACCCATATGTTTGAATTTAGCAATTAAAAGGCCCAAGGCTCTACCTGCTGCTCTACCTGCTGCTTGTGACACATACTTTGCTGTTACATTGTAATCTAAGAACTCATTCAATACAAGACCTAAATAAGTATATTTGTCTGTATAGTCTAACACATTGCCATTACATTTAAATACATACTCGGATCTAGACATAGATGATGTTCTAAAGTGTATAACATTACTATTAGACATCTTAATAGACATATTGTTTATACCACACCAATGACACAAGGTATTCAACATAGTTTGCAAATCATTTTCATTTTTTGCTAGTAGAACAATGTCATCTGCATATAATAAGATAGATACCTTAGTATCATCATTTAAATCTAAGCCCAAATCTAACGAGTTTATAGTAAAGGCAAGGTCATTTATAAAGCAATTAAAAACGACAGGTGACAAAATGCATCCTTGTCTCAAACCAATCTTAACATCAAACCATTCTGTTTTGTAGCCATTAATTTTAACACATGAACTTACATTAGCATACAAAGATTTAATGGCTTTTAACATTCTATTATTAACACCCATGTTAGCAATACGGTTCCACAAAACAGAGCGGTCTACAGTATCATATGCCTTTCTGAAATAGACAAATACAAAATCCCTAAAGAAGTCAATGAAAGCCGCAAAAGTAGCAGTTTTTCTCTTTAGTCGTGACTCAATAAGTGTTGTTAGGCTATGTAAAAGATCTGTAGTACTTCTCTTTTTTCTGAAACCGTTTTGCCCTTCTGCAAGTAATTCATTATCTTCAAGCCATATTGCAAGTCTACAGATAGAGTTGTGTCACTCAGTTGTGTAATATTTTCAAGCCATATTGCAAGTCTATCATTGAGAACTGAACAATATAACTTGTACATAGTTGGGGCCAAGGTATATACTACTAGGACTATACACCGTTTACCCGTCAACAAGAATACCTTTTCATGATTTAAGGTATTAAAATACAAGGTGTAATATTTCCTGATTATTGTGTCACGTACTATTAAAACAACGTTTTCTCTAGGTAATTCAGACGACTTTTCGCAGTTCGCAATAAACAGCAATTAACCGGGATAAATCCAAATTGCTTTCTCACATCTCTAAGACGTATACGCTTTACAAAGACAGTTTGTTAGATGTCTAAACGGATTAGTTTGCATTAAATCCTAATTAGATGCTTTCATTTGGTGACAAAAGTACAATCAATGACACAGGAGGCCCTGTCTGGGCACCAACACAATAGTTTTGTAATCAAATTATTGTAACAAAAATAAGCCTGTTTTGTTTTAATGTAATCGCTTGCAGCTTTATACAAGATCTTCTTTAAGTTTAAAGGAAATGAATATAATTATAGTGCAAGGTCTGCAGGGAGGCTGTTTGTAAATAGGTAATCTCTTTACTTGTCACTGTAATATTCTTCCCCAAGTAAGACTTCAAAATGATATTATATAAATAACACATGGGTTTGTCGGTAACAGTAAAAATATCATCCCTCGTAAAAATACTGTTACCCGAGGCGTACAGTATTTTCCTTGGGATGATATTTTTACTGTTATTTATGTTATAACCCCAAACAATTACTGTGATAATCTGAATTTGTAAACTAAATGTAATAAAAATAAACCAAGTGTAGCAATAACTAAACTGTTCTTACCTTGCAAGTTTTAAGTGTACTGTAGGCCTACTTGAGAAGCTGTTTTTCCTTTATTCTTTAAGCAAGTGATGATATTAACCAGTCATAAACATACAATAAGCTGTGTTTTATTTAGGAAACAAAACACTAACCCATTTATAACGTTATGATCTGTGAAATCTGATCCTTCTGTATCAAGAATATTCTTACCATGGTTTTTGACAAAGTGCATTTACAAATAACGATGATATCCCACAGAATGATGTCTGTTAACCAACTCTATCTGTAACGTTTCACTGGTTAAAATTGTTAAATAATCCTTTGTTGTATGCTTTAATTGCCTGCATGTTCCAGTTTGACACAAAATTACTCACATTACAATTACTTCCGTTGAAAACTGATGTTTAAATTCTCTTGCGTGTTTATGAGAGTCATAGTTACTTTGGTGATGCCCTAGGCCCTATCGTCGAAAATAATAATGAATCGAGAGAAAAATGGCGGCCATTTTATTTCATTTTATTTAGAAAATAGACCACGTGACCAGATTTTATACTGTTAAAAAAATTCTGTTACCTATGTAGCAGTACAAAATTCTTAGTCACGTGGTACACTTGCATTAACAGTAAGAATAACTCCCAGAGGCCTATTGGAAATTAACATTACGAAAACAGTGAGGGGTAATAATAGAATATTTTCTGTTCCTAGTACTCTGCATATCGTATGTGCCGCCGAGCAAACCATTTAGTATCTATTAACATTGCGTATAATTTGCAGCAAAATGACATTGAATTAAAGAGATACAAATCAGTTTACGTGTTAAGTTCATTTAATTGCTGAAGATAATGATTTAAGGTCATTTTTAAGCTCTGTTCAAGAATACTTTTGATATCAGCGAATGTTAATAAGCTTATTCAATCGATAGTGAAGAATGTTATTCTCTGAATAATGGCTTATATTCAACATGGATTTATAATCGATAATAAGCATTTAATTTATTTTTACATAAAATAAATTATTAATGTAAAAATAAAATCCGTCTAACTTTAAATCAATGCGTTTGTGCAATATGTTTTTATATGTTTCAAAGACAATAGAATGTATCAATTGAATAAAATATTTAAGGGATACTTTAAATGAGAAAAATATTAAAATGATTTAATGTACTCAAATCAAACTAAAATGACATTTTGATAAGTCCCAGCATGAATTTCTGTATAAATTCTATTATATTTTGGGTTTAAAGCGTAAATATATCTAAATATATTAAACATAATTTAGACGCCGACAGAATCAGTAAGTAATTTTAAAACAATTCATGACTTGAACAAACCCAGGAAGTTACAATTACAGATATTGTGGATATTGTATCAAGTCATTCATTTGACATGTTCTTTAACGTTTCCAAAGTTCACTGTGACAACTATTGTGAAATCTTAACACTCTAACCTGGCCCACGTGGGTCAAGTTAGGAAACCACCATGTTATTTATATAATGAGAAAGTTTTGTTCCTATGACTGCCTAATGTATTTATTTTGAGGACAAAAACAAAGAGATGAAAATTTTGCCCGTGTCTCCCTTTAAGAAGACGAAAATATTAATTTCATAAAAACCGACAAAATAATGAAACAGTTAAATTAACATTGATCGCACCTCATCGCTCAATATTTGTAACGTGAGTCTAAATTATGTCTACAAAACATGTTATATATTAAGATATATTATTGTTCGTTATTTTTTGTTTTTAATTTTATTTATCTAAGCGATGATATTGATAAATTATATATTGATTGTCAGTCCTTGTTTGTTAAGCATATTTTTTTCATTGATAAAACGTAACGAAGGACTATTTTAAAAGAAGCGCATAATAACTGTGATTAAAGTTGTATTGTCATTTTCATGCAGTACACATTTATCAATTGTTGAGTTTTATGTGAACTTGTGATACGACGATCAACGACGTTACAACCGATAAAATCTATAACTATATCCTAACAGTGACAAACAAATTACTCAGTCATACGTTACGGTTTTATCATCCCAGTAAACACCATGACAATGAAGTCCATACCCATTAGTTAATTGTAGACATTTTCCATTTCGATAGCTTTGAAGACGTTAGCACCAAACGAGTTCATCTCTTAATTAGGTCAAACGGTGCTTATGTTTGCGTCTTTCTTGAATAAAGCATATTGTTTCCTTACAAATCTAATTTAGGATTATAAAATATCCACAAAAAATCCTTTTTTCCGGCTTCATGTATTGAATTAAAGTTATGGATAAATGGTTATTGATGATTTTATTAAATATTTAGACATTTAAGATGAAAGACATAATGTTAAAATAATGAGTAAATTTTAAATTTTAGGTATTATCTCAAAGCCTCTGGTCGTCCAATTTATTACAAAATTGTATTTAATTTAACTTTAGAATTATATAGATCATAAATATATATATGCATAATACCGGTTTATATAAACTAAAGAAGTATGTTTTTATTCGTTTTCTTTATTTGATTTGCCAAAAGAATCGATATATTTCCAGTGTTATTTATGTCCTGCATTCGATTTTCAAAAAAGATTGGACATTTTTCCAGCGATTTTGACCCTGATAAAACATAAATTTGCTAAGTGAAATGATTTAAAGATCACTTAACTGTTATAAATGTCGGATGCATACATTTGACTATACTTGTATTTGACTGCCTTCCCTTGTTAAGAATATTGGTTTATAAAGAATTTATTTTAGTTCGATTTTGTAGGAAGTTTAGAGCTTATAGAATACAGAATCCCTAAAGAATAGAGAGAAATAAGAATCCCTAAAGAA
Source organism: Ruditapes philippinarum (assembly GCF_026571515.1). NCBI lineage: Eukaryota > Metazoa > Mollusca > Bivalvia > Venerida > Veneridae > Ruditapes > Ruditapes philippinarum. The sequence goes on from NW_026865138.1 coordinate 21,935, forward strand.
AGCCCAACACGACAAAATTGAAAATGTTGCAGGCTTAGTTTGATTGAGCCTGTTCATGGACGGTATTGGAAAGTGCAAGTTACCGTCCACGCCCCCTAGCACCGGCTTAAGCAGAATTCAACATTTAAACACGAAAAATGGTGAAATTTTGAATTTAGAGACATCCGCAGATGTGTTCACACGGCGATTATCATGGAACCTTCAATGTGACACAGTAGTGCCATTCCATGAAAAGCGGCGTATGGTCCTCAAGTAAATGAATGTGTGTGCCCTAAACGAGACAACAAAGGATGGAACTAAATAAAATGGAATTTTGAAAGGGGATCTGAGGTTATGAAGACATACTCTCGAATCTGTTCCTGGAACCAACCGTTACCAAGCAATGACTGTAAAGTTTCTTGCTCCACACGGAAAGCGATCAGTAAATTACATATCCGACGCGTTAACCACATTATGACATGCCGCCACTATCTCATGAGCATATTATGCCGGCTTTAAAGTAACTTGGTATAATATCAATTACATAAACAGAGATAACAGTTACCTATGTACAAAGCGAAATAAACTACTTAACGAGTTACTTATGATTATGATTTATGGGTTTACATGTGTTACCAATTAACCTAAAACATAGCAAACTATTTCATAACCTCTCAAAGGAAACATCTAAAGTTTATTAATTGGAGGTGTCAAACTGAATTATCATCCACAAAATAATGATAACATAATATTATATGTTAGCATATAATAACAAATTCATGCAGGGAAAATTCACACAGGTATGAAACTGTCAAGCTTACATTATGATCATGAGCGTATTATATATTACTCATAAGCATTTTGATAACAAACCAAACAACATTAATTCATTAATGATTTTACATCTGGATAAAAATAGTCCTTACTACGTTTAACTGGAGAACAGTCCATGTACAAAACTTTAAGGGGTTATGATTATTTATTTAAACCCCTGATTCAAGTGCCTATATAGTGCAGTAATATTCTAGTTTTGATGATTTGAATTATCTTGTATTGATACGTTTTGAAACAAAATAAAATGACCTGAAGGCCAGGGCATCCAATTGTAGTTGTGTTTTATTTCACGTGTCTTTATTCTGACAACATCTACAAGTGTCGTGTTACTATGCTATGTATCAAGTTACCGCGTCTGTAGTAATTGATGCTTTAATATAATATGATCTAAAAATTCTTACATGATATCCACATATCGTATTTATACGTTGGCAATAAAAATGAATTATTATAGATAATTGCTCCGCGATTTGGAATTTCAATTATAAATCAAAGTACAAAATGTAAAAAATTTAAAATCTTGATTATATTACTTTAATTAAATGATATTAGAAATATTTTTTAGCTACAATGAGTAAAATGTTAGAAATAATACGAAGATACAAAGATACATGTTGGTATTTCTAGGAAATAGCTCTTATGGAGAGTAAAGGAACATCACTTTAAGCATGACAACAACCTTTTATCTAATTGTGCCCGAGTCAAATTAACTTATATGTAGCTGCAAATGGCAATATTCATCATATTATAATATTTATTTTTGAAACGGTAACAAAAAATAAATACAGAAATTAAAAACATAGCTACAGCATGCCTTGACATACAACAGAAAAATGGAAACAATTAGGACCGCCTAAAATGGTAAATTTGAAAATGTTGCAGGCTCAGATCGCTTTAGTCTTTTCATTGACGGTTAGTGGTGAGATCAGCAATAGCCCTTACACCATTATTATGAATTAACAAACTATTGATGTCCTTTGTGAAATTCAGTCACTTCTACACGAAAAGGCGAAACCACATTTTGTCTAAATATGTATATGTGAGATGTAATGTCAAAATGCACCTTGCGTCCTGAGTAACAATTCTTTTTAGCTATAACCGTAGATAATGTTTTTGTTTTGTTATTTATTATTTACTATTTTCCGCAATATTTTAGCAGCTTAAATACGTTTGACCCAATGGAAATCGATTTTTTGAAAAAGCTTTAATTGTCAACAATGGTATAGCTCAACTACCCCGTATACGTACTCCTAAGTATGTTAATATAATCAATAATCGTATAATTGTTACCCAAAGAAAATGTAATGTAATGTACACTATTGTACTATATTAGTTTTCAACATAACTATTTTCATCTATCACTTTATTTGGAAATTAAATCGGAAAAAAAGTAAATTTAATTATACCTTCTTACAGAAACATTTGCTGTGTCATTACTACTAATTACAGATAAAAAAATAAAAGCAAACAAATCATTCAGTAGAGGCATAAAGTATTATTAAAGGTAATTTATGATGTGCTTGTTTTTACTGTTTGTAGCAAAGTTGAACGATTTGACAAAAGGAAAATTTATTGTGTATAATTTTATGTCGATTGTTGATGCGTTATCATATGATATAATAATAATTTCTGGGAATTCAAAGAGGTGTAAAATACACGAGCTAATTTGTAAGAGTTCTTATTTTACTTGTTTTCAGCTCTCCCGGGTTCTCCTAAAACGAATCAAACTTATCTCCTCCGTAGCAATTAAAGTCCTGTAATAAGACATTAGTAAATTTTCTGGACCGAGACTCTTTAAAAAAATATAACATGTGTTGTTCTTTGAACCGTTAGCCAATGGCTATACAAATATGAATAACCGTGATTGTACAATATTTGCAATGAAGTGTGTATTTCACGTATTTGTGATTTTTTTTCCTTCAGCTTATTTCATCACTTAATAATAAGTCTAAGAACAAAGTGCAGCCCTATCAATATTATAATGTTGTTTTTAATACATCAGTCATTTAAATGTTAATTCATTAAGTAATCTCATTTTACGATTACTACGCTACAAGTTTTTATTGAACTTCTCCAAATTTAAACAAGGCAATAATCATTAATCAGTTTAGGTCAATTTAAAGCACAAATGCATGTTAATCAATACATAAATCAGTGTCATTAATACATCATTGTGTCACGTTATCTTAAAACAACGTTTTCTCTAGGTTATTCAGACGAATTTTCACAGTTCGCAATATACAGCAATTTACCGGGATAAATCCAAATTGCTTTCTCACATCTCTAAGACGTATACGCTTTACAAAGATAGTTTGTTAGATGTATAAACGGATTAGTTTGCATTAAATCCTAATTAGATGCTTTCATTTGGTGACAAAAGTACAATCAATGACACAGGAGGCCCTGTCTGAGCACCAACACAAAAATATTGTAATCAAATTATTGAAACAAAAATAATCCAGTACTGTTTTACTGTAATCGCTTGCAGCCTTGTTTAAGTTAAAGGAAACGAATAAAATTATAGTGCAAGGTTTCTCAGGGCGGCTGTTAAGATTGCGTGTTTCTTGAATTAAGCATATTGTTTCCTTACAAATCTAATTAAGAATTATAAAATATTCCACAAATAAGTCCTTTTTCCGGCTACATGTATTGAATTAAAATTATGGATAAAATGCTTATTGATTTTATTAAATATTTAGACATTAAAGATTAAAGACATAACGTTAAAATAATGAGTGAATTTTAAATCTTAGGTATTATCTCACAGCCTCTGGTCGCCCAACTTATTACAAAGGTGTATTTATATGTATAAAACAGTTATATTAAAACAAAAAAGGTAACTATGTTTATTTTAGAGTTTTTATTCATTTTCTTTATTTGATTTGCCTAAAGAATCGACATCTTTCCAGTGTTATTTATTTCCTGCATTTCATTTTCAAAAAAGATTGGACATCCTTCCAGCGTTTTTGACCCTGATAAAACATAAATTTGCTAAGTGAAATGATTTAAAAACCTTTTAACTTTTATTCGAGTCGGTTGCATAATTTGACTATACTTGTATTTGACTGCCTTCCCTTGTTAAGAATATTGGTTTATAAAGAATTTATTTTAGTTCGATTTTGTAGGAAGTTTAGAGCTTATAGACGCACTCTCATAAGTAATGACTGTACAGTTTCTTGCTCCACACGGAACGCGATCAGTAAATTACTTATCCGACGCGTTAACCACTATGACATGCTGCCACTATCTCTTGAGCATATTACATTTGTTGTATAATTTTTATTACATAAACAGAGATAACAGTTAACTATGTACAAAGTGAAATAAACGAGTTAACGAACTACTTATTATTATGATTTATAGGTTTACATCTGTTACAAATTAACCTAAAACTTAGCAAGTTATTTCATAACCTCTTAAAAAGAAACATCTAAAGCGTATTAATGAGAGGTGACAACCCGAATTATCCTCCAAAAAATAATGATTACATAATATCATATTCTAGCTTTTGATAATAAACTCATGCATGGAAAATTTACACATGTATTAAACTGTCGAGACATAAATGATCATAAGCGTAATATTACTCACAAATCTTTAGGTAACAAAATAAAACCATTTGTGATTCAACAGTTAGAAAATCATAGTCCTTGCTATGTTTTACTTTAATGTCGAAATTGTTCAACTTGTTTTAGCAAAGTTGGAGCACAAATCACATACACAACATAAATCAAGTTATGGTTCTAAATGATTGATTAAAAAAACATAAAGTGCGAAGTGCGATAATACAAATATTCTAGTTTTTATTTGAAATTATTGTAATATTGTATTGATACTTTTTGGAACAAGAACAAAAATGTATTGTTGGTCATGTACGTTAGGGCATCCAACTGTTCTAGTGTTTTATTGTTCGTGACTTTATTCTGACAACTTCACAAATGTCATGTTACTATGCTAGGTATCAAATAAACGCGTCTCTAGTAATTGATGCTTTAAATGTAGTATGATCTAACATCATATCCTCATATCTTATTTATATGTTGACAAAAAATGAATTACGCAGTTTGGAATTTCAATTATAAATCAATCGGATTTGTACAACTGTTTACAATGTAAAATATTTAAAATCTTATTATATTGCTTGAATTAAAATATATTGGATAAATTTTGTTGCAATGAAATGTTAGAAATAAAACGAACTCGTGTTGTTAGTTCTAGAAAAAGGTTCCCATTGAGAGTCAAGAAAAACTATACCATTTTTAATCACTTTTAGCATAAACTTTTATCCAATTGTAACTTAAAATAACTTAAATGCGGTTGCACATGGCAATATATATCATAGTATATTAATATTTGTTTCTGGAAAGGTAACGAAAAATAAAGTCAGACACCAAAATTATGAATAAACAAACTATTATACAACGTTCATTGTGAAATTCAGTCCCTTCTACACTGTCGGTGATAACACCACATTTTGTCTAAATATTGATATGTGAGATGAAATGTCAAAATGCACCTTTCGTTCTGGGTAAATAATTCTTTTCAGTTATAACCGTTGGAAATATTTTTGTTTTTGTTTCTTTATTATTCACTATTTGTACCGCAGTATAACAGTAATTTAAATACGTTTGACCCAATGGAAAACATTGTGTTTGGAAGGGCTATAATTGTTAACAATGGTTTAGCTCAACTACTCTATAAACATACTCTTAACTAGATGTGTTAATATAATTAATAATCGTATCTTAATTGTTACCCAAAGAAACTTAATTGTTTTGTACTCTATTGTACTATATTATTTGTATTATTTGTAAATATTTCAAAATGGATAATTTCACATTACATGGTCAGTATGTTACTTTATTTTGCAGCTATATCGAAAACAGTAAATTAAATTATACCTTGCTTTGTCATGACTTGAACTTACAGATAAAAAAAATAAAAGCAAGTAAATCATTCAGTAGAGGCATGAAGTATTATTAAAGGGAATTTTTTATGTGTTTGTTTTTAATTTGTTAGATTTACTGTTTTTAGCAAAGTTGAACGATTTGACAAAATGATCATTCTTTTTGTATATTATTCTAATATGGAATTGTCTATTGTTGATGAGTTATCATAATTATGATATAATAATAATTTCTTTGAAATGAAAGAGGTAAAGAATACACGAGCTAATTTGTAAGAGTTTTTTGCTTATTTTACTTGTTTTCAGCTCTCATTAATCGAATCAAATTTGTCTCCTCCGTAGCAAATTAAGTCCTGACATAAAACATTTCAGATACGTAGATTTTCTGGACCACATAAAACACGTTCTTTTATACAAACCCATTGCGTTACCCATTGCGTTGTTCTTTGAACCGTAAGCCAGATATGACTATACAAATATGAATAACCGTGACTGTACAATATTTGCAATTTTAGAGTATATTTCATTTATTCGTGTTTTACCTTTAGCTCATTTAATCACTCATTAATAAGTCTGAGAACAAATTGCAGTCCAATCACAATATAGCAGTCCTTTTAATGTTGCTACATTAAGTAACCTCATTTCACGCTTATTACGCTACAAGTATCTACTGAACTTCTCTAAATTTAAACAAAACAATACACATGCATCAGTTTAGGCCATGTTAAAGCACAATATGCATTTTAATCAATACATACATCAGTGCCATTAATACATTATTGTGTCACGTACTCTTAAAACAACGTTTCTCTAGGTTGTTCAGACGTATTTACCCAGTTCGCAATAAACAGCAATTAACCTGGATAAATTTAAATTGTTTTCTCACATCTTTAAGACTTAAACGCTTTACAAAGATAGTTTTTAGATATCTAAACGGATTAGTTTGCATTAAATCCTAATTAGATGCTTTCATTTGGTGACAAAAGTACAATCAATGACACAGGAGGCCCTGTCTGGGCACCAATACAATATTTTTGTAATCAAATTATTGTAACAAAAATAATCCAGTATTGTTTTAAAGTAAACGCATGCAGTTCTTTTTAAGGTATATTACTGTAAAGGATCTTTTTCAAGTTTAAGGCAAATGAATGGAATTATAGTGCACGCTCTGCCGGGCGGCGTTTTGTAGATACAAAATACAGTAACTTTTCAAATGTTTTTTTATATATCTCTATTATTGTACACATCATTTGTGCCACTATACAAACTATTTTGTAATAGCTACAAACATTGTATATATTTTGAAGCAAATTTAGATGAATTGAAGTTATATAAATCAGTTTATGCGTTAAGCCAATTTAATTGCTGGAAACGGCCTAATTATAATGCAGCTGTATCCACATAATAATATTAAGTCATTTTTAAAACTATTTAAGCTCTGACAGAGAAATAAAAGAATACTTAAGATATTATCAAATGTGAATTCAATCGATGGTGAAGAATGTATTCTCTGAATGTTGGCTTATATTCAACATGGATTTATAATCGATAATAAACATACTATTTAACTATTTATTATTTACATGAAATAAATTATAAGTAAGTAAGTAAGTCCTTCCAGCGTGTATTCAATGCATGTGTTTTGAATTTGTTTTTATATTTAAATGTTTTAAAGATCACTTAACTTTTATTTAGGTCAGTTGCATATATTTGTCTTTACATATATTTGACTGCCTTCCCTTGTTAAGAATATTGCTTTATTATAATACAGAAATTATTTTAGTTCGATTTTGTAGGAATTTTAAAACTTATAGACACAATCTCGAATCCGCTCCTGGACCCAACCGTTACTAAGCAATGACTGTACACTTTCTTTCTCAAGGAAACAATCCACTTGGGAAGCGATCAGTTAATTAATTATCCGACGCGTTAACCACAATGATATGCTGTCACTTTTTGTTAATTATATTATGCCGGCTTTCAAGTTACCCGGTATAATATTTATTACATAAACATAGACAATAGTTACCTATGTACAAAGTGAAATAAACTAGTTAACGACGTACTTATGATTGCGACGGACGCGCCCCCAGGCGCGTTCAGAGCTAAGTCATCTACATGGGATTTCGTCTGCTACACTCGCGCAAAGTGTCCTCAACCGATTAACAGCCCAAGAAAAAGTACATGAATTTGATCCTTTAAAACTCCCATACTATGTCGGGATATCTTAAAATCTTCCATAATTAGCCTTTTCAATTTCAAATTAAGTTATCCAAGTTATATTATGGACGTATATGATTGATAAAAACGTTGTAGTCCCGTAGTATTATTGCGCAATTATGCAAATTACTGCCGAAACGATTTACCGCTGTCGAAAAAGTAGGACAGCAAATTATACTATAATAAAGGTGTAAGCTCTGAGTTCCAAGAAATTATTAGTAGGAAATAAATATTTCTACATTATACAAAACATTATTATTAACAAATCAAAAGTTTTTTGGACTCTAGAATAACTCGCGCATTAATAAAAGAAGAACTATTTTCGTGACTCATACCGCGGGTTTAGCTGAATATTCAGCAGTTATTAATAAATTAGATACATTTTCTAGGTCACGATATGAGTTAACCTTCGCTATTCTAAAAATAGATTCTGCTTTACCTGTGCTGATTTTCGGACAGTAGGGAGTACACATTATACATGTTATAAAGCAGCGGATACTTACTTTGTTCACATGCAATACTTTTAGATATTCTATACAATTGTAAGAAGCAAACAAGTTGAAAATGTAATTTAATGTGAAAATAAAAAGGACAACTTAACACTATAGTGCTTTTAAAAAAATTGTGACATTTAGATTAAAATAAAAACGATGTGCTCTGGCCCTTGCAAATAAAAAAAAATCTAAAAAATACGGTGACTATTAATTGCTGATGATTTTAACCAAAAAGTATTTTTAATGAGACGTACATATCCAAAAGAAATAAAAATCCAAATGACTTATATTTTATTGTCTATATGCCCACTATGTTAAAATACGAAGCAATTCTAAATAACATTCTCACATGTATAATCACGGATTTATCCGTGGTATAATGTATTATGCTTGAAGTCTATTTGCATGGTTTTATTTTAGAAATATGTCGTTGAAAGTTTTTTTTTCATTTACATATCATTTCTTGGAATAAATCGATAATGACACTGATTTACAAGTTTGACCAGGGTTTTAGGCATATATTTCATTCTGCTTGAAAGTAGAAAATCTGGATTATATCAGATTGGGACACAAAATATATTGCTCCTTGTATGGAACAAATTTTCTCTGTTATATATTTTGTGTTTTATTTTTTTTTCTAAAAAAACCCAAAATGTCTCCCCAGTTGCATGTCCGTCGCATTCAGTGCTGCAGCACTTTGATTATGATTTATGGGTTTACATGTGTTACCAATTAACCTAAAATTTAGCAAGCTATTTCATAACCTCTCAAAGTGAAACATCTTAACCGTATTAATGAGAGATGTCAACAAAAATTATCCTCCACAAAATAATGATAATATTGTATTATAGGTTAGCATGTAATTACAAATTCATGCATGGTTTATTCACACAGATATTAAATTGTCAAGCTTACATTTCAGAGAAATAAATGATCATACGCGTAATATTACTTATTAGCATTTTGATAACTAACCAAACAACATGGACTCATTTATGATTTACAGCTTGATAATTATAGTTCTTGCTACGTTTTACTTTAACTTAAACATTGTTCAACTTGTTTAAGTTGGAGAAGGGTACATGTACACAACATTAAGTGTTTATGATGATTTATCAAAATCGCTGAATCAAGTGACCATATAGTGCAGTAATACAAATATTGTAGTTTTGATGATTTGAAATTATTGTAATATTGTATTGATACTTTTTGAAACGAATTAAATGACCTGTAGGTCAGGGCATCAAATTGTAGTTGTGTTATTTTTCACGTGACTTTATTCTGACAACATCTACAAATGTCGTGATACTATGCTATGTATCAAATTACCGCGTCTGTAGTAATTGATGCTTTAATATAGTATGATCTTACATGATATCCTCATATCTTATTTATATATTGACAATAAAATGAATGGATAATTGCTACGCGGTTTGGAATTTCAATTATCAGTCAAAGAAGCTTTGGAAAGTACAAGAATGTTAAATATTTAAAATCTTGATATATACTACTTGAATTAAATGATAAAAGCAATATTTTGTTGCTGCAATAAATGAAAAGTGAGAAATAATACGAAGATACAAAGTTTTGTATTGTTATTTCTCGGAAAAGGGTCCAATGGAGAAAAAAGAAAAACGAAATTGTAGAGTATATTTCACCAATTTAGTATACCTTTAGCTTATATTATCAATTAATTATATGTCTAAGAACAAATTGCAACCATCAATATTTAAGTATTTTTGTTGCTTTTTGTGGCTGTGGTTTTTTTAAGATATAAAGTCCGTAATAATGTAAATCCATGCAATAATTTCAGGTAACGCTTACTACACAAAACATTCACCAGTTTAAGGTAACTTTCAAGTTTTGTACGAAATAGAAAGCGAACAGTGCAGACAATGATCAGACAGTACAAACGTGCCGGCTGACCCTGGCATGCATTGGGCGCTTTTGTAAAATCGGTTGACTCTAACAGGCTAATGGTTAACATCATAATACGTCCTTATGTACTTTAACACGGTTGAACTGACTGTTATATCGTGTACCCTTACCTTAGATCATAGATTAAAACGTAATTTTTACGAAGCAATCAATGGTATTGTATGTATTAAAACAAAGATCACGTAGTCTTGTTTCCAATACTTGATTGGATTAGTACGAGAGATTCGATCTCCAATTAACGTAAAGATGCGTGTCTTGTAATAAGTCTTATACTACAATTACACAAGAGAAAGGAAAGAAGAAGAATAAAAAACGATTGATGTTATATTAGTTTGTATTGATGTCATTTAAAAAAAATAGTTCCGGAAATAACTTTCTGAAATCATGTAAACTATTAAATAAACAAAATTGCAACACTTTTTACAATCTCCGGCTTATGTAAAGGAGAATAATTATTTCTTTCTCCGTAGAAAACCGAAAGTTCCGAATTCCAAAAAATGAGCACTTAAACAGGTTTATTCTCATTTTTTCTAGACTTATAAACCTTACGATGATATTTTCTAAATATCAAACCGGATTATTCTGCCTTGAATTCAGATAAGCAGACGACATTTCAAACAGTAATCAGAAGAAGAAGAGACCCTCACAACTCTAATAACATAGTACAATATATATAGTGAAACGCTTTATTAATTTTGGTGTTCATCACTTACATATTATTTGTTATGCTAGATTTATAGACAATTAAGTTGCTTAATAACGACGTCGTATATATTGTTGTTGGAACGTATATCTTATTGGAAAGTCGAATACGATGTTTGACGCTTGTGTGGTATTTCCGGAAATGTCGTCTGGCTCAGAGATTCGGTAAACGAGATAGAATGACAGGCACAAATAAACAATTTCTGTCAAGATATCAGCTTATCTTTAATTAAGGTCCTAATCCGGCAACATCGCGCTTCACGTCTAGCCTATTGTGAGATGTGCGGGTATAAATAATAGTCGATTGCATATTGGGTAAATCATGTTATTGTTTAACACGTATACATTGTACCTCCAGTAGTGAAATGGTATTATATCTATTTTAAGTACTTCACTCATACTCGTACAGTATCCTCAAAGTAGTTTGATATATGATTTACTTATTTGACAAATAATCATTTATTAGAACTTGATTTAGGATATATCATAGTATAACAAATATATATAACAAATGATATTCTTAAACCGGAATTTAGGCTTTCCTGTTTTTAATTACAGTTGATACTATATATTATAAAATTCATATCAAGGATAACATTTGAATGATTTAATTTATCACATTATCCTATAAATGCTGTTAAACCTCTAAACTGTTCGCTTTACACTCTATTCACGTGATGATGTAATCGTAAATTGTTGAGATATCATCATCTGCTGCTTTACCAGTTGTTTCCCTCACATCAACCAGAATAGAATGTATCAATTAAAGGTCTATTAAGCCCTAGAAATGCTACTTATTTTATTTCCCAAAACCTTTATACACATTTTGTTCTATTAATACAAAACGTTACCCTTTGACCAATTACCTCTTCATCTTTTTACTTCAGTTCCATTTTGGCGATTAGTCCGGTTGAAGTGATTAATTATTTTTATGGACATCAAAATACCACTTTGATTACATTTGGCTACTTTAAAGCCAAATAGTTGCACATTTAGCACTCAAAGGGAAAAAAATTGCTGTAAAACCATTATTTACACGTTATAAAACTCGTGTAAAAAAACAACAACAAAAAACAACAAATCACCAACACTTAAATACACTTCTGACGTAACACAAACCTTCATGTATATGTATTAATATTATTGATACTACGCCGCCTGGAAATCAGACTGCCAGATAAGCCATTCGTCGATCGTTGATATATCAGTTTCCTGGTGTCATCAAAAATTTATAATATATATAAAAAGAGACATAGACGTAAATTTCAATAAAGTCGGTCAACATAGAAACATAATTATCATTGGGCATACTTTTTCTATGAAAATGTCAGCTTTTGCATCGCTCCCTTGCACACACGATCAAAGATCGATTCGCCTCGTACACTGATCTCATTTAATATAAAATGAGTGTCACGTTTTTAATTTAGGGTATGCTTCCCGAAGAAAATCTCACCTTGAAATAGTACCTTTAACTCTTATTTAGGTTTCTGATTTTGAATGGCCCGTTCGAGACATGTCTGTGTCATGCGAACTTCCAGAATTTAAATACAAATCATTCTGCGTGTTAAGTCTGACAAATGCAAACAAAAATCTTATCAATTTCTTTGTTGAGGCATAAATCACGATTTTGAAATGGTTTTTTTTTGTCAGAAGTGTTCTTAACATTCATGTTTATCTTTTGAATTGAATGTAGATATAAATTTAATTAATTTTGAAGATGTTGATTAATTGAACTGGTTGAAAGGTATACCAAAATGTTTGGTTACTTGCGTAATAAATATATTCACATAATATATGTACAATTGCTTTGTCAAAAAACCTGGTCAATACAGATTGTAAATATATGCAAAATGTATGTGATGAAAACATGATTGTGTTAATTATTTAGTCATAATTTTCAAGGTAAACATATTTTGCACGCTCCGTTCTTGGTGAACCTCCGATATAAATTACAAAAGTAGAACGTTCATAAACTATGCCTTGTATGCCGATACATTCATTATGGACAGACAACTTACTAAATAAATGTGAACTGATCCAGTAAATGTCATTAGATAAGTCAACACTTATTTAAAAGATTGTGCAGCGTTATAAAATGTTACGGAGTTTTACTTTTACACGACAACTGTCAACCAGTTAACTATAAAAGTTCTAGATAAATAGAGCGCACATACAAATAACTCGCATTTTCCCGAAATTATGTAAAACCTTTTCATAAGTTAGAAAGAATTATATGGTAAATTATTGACAGATTGGGAGTGTGATGCAATTAACTTGTAAAATCTCATAAAGAGATACAAAATATCAGTCATTTTATTTCTGTAGTCTTTATTATCAAAAATGTAGTATATATGACTCATCTATGTCATATTCAACCCGGTTATCACTTTTCTAATACAATTTCTTCTACTTTATCTTTACAAGACATTATCATCATCATCATCATCATCATCATCATGTAATTGTTGTAAACATAAGTATTTTTTACTTTTTACGTTGCTTTCTTATAATGTAAATTGAAAATTAATTAGGTATTTTAATTTTTTATTATGAACGCATAGTTTGTGGCATTTCATAATCTTAACATGATGCTGGGTACCTTAACATGCCTTACCTAAGCATTCTGTCAAATGTTAGTCATTCTGTTTTGTGTTCTCAAATAAATGAATCAAAACAAATGAAATCACCGTGCTCTTCAGATTCTATATTTTTATTTTCGAAACGAAATGTTTTTGAAATTTGAAATTTTACTTTTCAATATTCATTTTCTTTGCACTGAAAAAAGTTCATGTATAATCCTTAAAACCATCTTTATGTTGATACCAATCTCTATTTCCAAATGTTCATAAGCAATTATTTTTCACTTGAATGCTGGAGTTCATTTCTATGGCATTTGAGAAAATCACAGAAAACAGATGCACTGGTTGTTTATAAGACTATCAAATTCCATTTATCTTGTTTTAGCAAGTAATTGGATATAAAGTAAGCACATAAATAATGTCTGTAAACACATTATTTCTAATTATCTACTGCTGTTGACAAAATCTTTGTTTGTTATTCCAATGATTATTTTTTTCTAATTATTTGCAAGGCGCCATTTAGAAACTGCAAAATTTCTACGGTCTTGTGTAAGTCTATAATTTAGTAGGAGTTTTTCCTTTACACAAGGCTCTACATTAAATGAACATCTTCAAATAAATAATATATGGGTATAAAAACTGACAGCTTAGTATAATTCTACTTTCGCTGGATCTAAAATAGTCCCTCTTCATTATTCTGTTTTACAATTTTGGAGTTGATTTTGGGTTTAGATATTTCTCTTAAACATAAATTCAGAGCAATAAATATTACTTTATATGTTTTAGTCGCTGTTGAGTGCATGTAATAAAGTGTGGTATTTATTTCAGCAAATGGTGCTTTCTTAAACGAACTATTTTCGATACAGTTCTTTTTTATTGAGCGTTATTTAGACTAGATTAATTAGTACATGTATAAGGTTTTGTCCATGAACAAATTGCTTTGTGCATGAATTAAGTCTATATTAAGCAAACATATCAATGACTCAAAGTGATTTTTTAAACATGTTCAGATAGTCATCTAAATCTTTTAATTATATCAATATTATTTATACTTATATATAGGCAAAAAAATATATATTATAAATAAATAAAACGAAAGAAAAGAAACATATGTATCGTGCATTTTTTCTTTCTGATTCGTGATTGATGCATAAGTCAAATAAATAAATAAATAAATAAATAAATAAATAAATAAATAAATAAATAAATAAATAAATAAATAATTTATATACAATCTATCAATTTATAGTTTTGATTTCTTATGTCTACTCGATGATTTAATTAGCATTTATTTACTCAACATTATGTTGATTTGTTTAAAAAAATTGTTTTGTTTCGTGCCACTTTCAAATACAAGTATCTTTTGATCTTTTGTAATGCTGTTTTATTCGAGATCTGAATCCGTATGATTTATTCTCGATGACCCCTCAACGATATTTACGTTTGACATTTACCAAGATACCAGAACATGGTTTCTTTTAAATGATCTTGAATAAAAAAAAAATAAGCTGTTAAACAAAAGGTGAAATTGTGTTTGGCCTTTTGATGAAAAACCAGTATTTCATTAGTACTATATGTTTGCTTCAAATCTCTGACTGTAATTTTAAGAATGGACGTTGTATAATGTCTTCATGTAGAATATACACTTAAAACACTACTTGGAATTTTAGGGAAAAATACCTATTTTACCGCAGTCACATTATTTTCACAAACTGAAATAAAAAGGAAAACGTAAAAAAAAATAATCAAATCAAACCTTATCATCCAAGATACATCCTAAATGTTTACTGATATCAACGTTAAAGAAAAAAAAGATTAAAATATTTGACACAATCAGAATACTGGTAATTTCTGATTAAACGAATACCTAAATGACGTTTCGTTAGTGTAGCTAATATGCTAGTTGTATCATGAATTATTATGCATTGTAGCTGAAAAAAAGAGAGAAAATGTGGAGAAAATCAATGCCACTGAAGAGGTAAAATGTTATTTACTGTTCTCCTTTTGTTTTCATTACTGCTCATAGATTTGTTAAGAAAATGTCAAAGGTTGCGTATTGTTTTATGCTATGCAAGTTTGTTCAACGCTTTGTTTTCCATAACTGAATAATATAGTAGAGAATTAGCGATTTTAATATTGCTAATTAATTGTAATGATCATTCCATGAAAAAGGGGATATGACGTACTAGAACATTTATTCGAGATCATGATTGAAAGATAATCTAATTTATTATAATTACTAATTATATGTGTTGATGAAATCGTAAAATCGGATGTTTAAATCTTTAGGAAAAGATCACGAGGACTAATATTTTTAATTTTAAATGAACACATGCAACCCATTTAACGTATCTAAGAGAATTTTGAGTCCTCATCAAACGGATAGCCTTCTTACTGAAGACAGGTGAGTTCTGAAATACACCAGTGTCATGTAATTAACCAATCACTTTAAATTGCTTTTTGTGTGGTAAATCCTTTGATAAGAGTGTTAATAAACCGTCACAAACGATTTATGGGATATGTTAGTTCAAAATAGATTTCACAATAAAATGATATAGCTTTTATTCATATTTGTATTTGTTCAAAAAATGATGGATCAATAATTTTAGAAGCATACATATCACCTCGCCTCGAAAAAATACGGGAATAAACCCCATAGGTTTTGGTTTCAGGCAAGAAAACCAGTACGATTAGGTGGCAATAAATTAGTATTTAATGTTTTATTGTTTGTTTTGAAGTCTGTCATAATCTTTTTAACCATTGCTTTTGATTCAGGATATATATTTGGATTTTTCAAGTCATAGATAATAACGATATGCTCAGATGACAATACCTCTTAGATAACATGTAAGTTGTTGTTACACAGATTAAAGACAGCATTGCAAAGTTTTAATGTCCTGGACAGCTATGCGAGTCAGACTCCAAAAATACGAAAAGTGGATGAAAAAAAACACAGTAAAATATCTATTAACATTAATGTAGGACCTGACTGTTCTGAAAAGAAATACTTACTTCAAATCTAATTGCATTCGTCTCGATATTAATCTTTCAATAACAACGGATTGATTAAGCAGAGACACATATTTCAAATAAAATAAATATTAAAACAACTGTACATATTTGCTTGTTATTTCTCAAACTATCAATTTTCAGCAGAATGTCTTGTTATAGTGTTAAGTTATTCGTTAGTAGAAAATAATTCGATTACTATCCGTAGCAAATCTTGACTGTTCCAAGTCATAATTGCGAATGTGTTTATGTTTTGACGCATCGTAAAAAAGGCTATAACTTACCGGATAAGGCTCTTTGATGATAAAAAGGGTAAACTGGAAATTCCTTTGAAATGAATTTTATGAAAATTAATATATCTATTTATGATAGTGTCTCCTACTTATTATCAATGTTTTTTTGACATTTTTGGATCTTAATACTATGTATGACATTTACCTTGTAGCATTCTTACCTAAGTAACAATCTTTAATAATTATACCGAATTTAATGAACAGAAAACACAGAGGTTGCGTCTTGTTGTTTCGTTTATATTTAAATTGTATTACGATTGACACTCGATCTCAAAAAATACATTTTACTTAATTAAACATCGTGCAAAGTTAAAGGCATATTTTCAGCGTTGACAAACATTTAAAAATTGATTGATTGTAGCCAGCAAAACTAATGAGCGCTTTGCTTTTTTACTTCTTCGTTTTAATTGAGATCACCTTTTGAAATCATTCTGTCAACAAAAATATCAATTGATCTTTTTTCTGTAACAATATTCTTCCTTGAAACAATTAAGATGAAACAACGTTAATCAGAAATTGTATTTGCTTAGTGACGAGTGTATTAATTTTTATTGACACTTATTGGAACATCGTCGTTGCATTCTCGTGTTGTTAAGTACATAACAAATAACACTGATATTCGATTTAGAAACTCGATAAAAAATATAAGCCAAAGAGCAGCAAGTGAATGTTTCAAACTTGCACAGCATGCAAAAATTACTGAAAGGGATGACTTCATTTTGGTTGAATATTGATTATATTATATGTTTAATTACGTTATGTGTGTGGAACATTTATTTACTTTATATCAAGGTGATGATAACTTATCGATAAGCTCAATCGAAAATATTCAATTTAAAGCCTGCTACACCTTGACCAAATGTTCGTCTGTAGGTGCTGATGATATATTGATGCATTCAAAAAGAAAAGGGATAATCAGTCAATTGACAGTAACATTTTGTCATGACATGGGTCATTCAACTGTTTCGATATTTTATTGTCGTAAGAAATGCTTACAACACAATTATAAGAAAAAATGGTAAAATGTGTACATTTAGTTATTTCCAGTTTTAAATGATAGGTAAATTATTTCATGAACAGCATTGATAACATGATCTAAGATAAGTTATCTAGAAACACAGGACACAGGAGTATTTGTACAAATCGATGTAGTTTTTTCTCCGTCAAAGCCTTTTTATTATAATTTTTGTTCAAAAGATTATAAAAGCACACACAAATTATAATTGTTTTAATAGAAGATGAATTGTGAATGGAAAACAAAACATGCTTTGATAACTGAATTTAAACATCTTCACAATCATAAATTACTAAAATTTTACTTAAGGCATTTGGAAATGGGGTGAATTCCCCGGAAGCAAGAATCATAATAAAAAAATGAAAATTTCAGAATCAGTGAAAAAATCGCTTTTTGCCCCCCAGCTTTCCCGCTTAAGCGGGATTTAAAACTCCAAAACTCCCTGACGGAAAATTAAACCCAAAAAATCAGAAAATAAAAAAAATTGTTCGGGCGGGGGATCTTTTTAAAGTTGCCTCACGGCGCTTGACACCTATAGTAAACATTTGTTTGAATAAAGCGTAGTTTTCACGAGAATTTATCTAAACAATAATAATGTGACATTTGCTTCATTTAGACATGACCTCTGATTTAATATCTTGTTAATTATAATGATTGTCATTACTTGTATTTTATGCACTTCATATTTGATATTTTATTAAATGTTTATTTTGTATCATTTCAGTTTAACATACGTGAACGGTGGTTTTATTCCGAAACATAACAAGTAGAGATAATACCGCATACAAAGTAAGTTAAACATATAACAAAGTTTCGTTCAGAAATATTATTTAGATAGACGAAAACCAAACCACCCTTTGATATATATAAAACCTTATAATACTTAAGAAAATATTTTGAAATATTAAAAGAGGATATTCTGTGTACAATATAAGACCAAAATAGTTTAGCTATAACAGTTATGTATAATTTGTTTCTCGCGCTAACGTATTACATGCATACATAAAAATTGTGATGCCTTTTTTTGCTAAAACATCCATTTACGTTATTGAGTCGTTATTCGTGCAGGACATGTGTGTATAATCTAAACATTCGGTGTTTATTGCTGAAATTGAAGCAAGCAAAATATTTGCATGAATAGCTTATTACCATAACAATAACGTTTTTAATGCACGTTATCCATCGGTCGAAACTTTTTCTCATCATTAAATATTTGATTTGATTTTGTTTTCAGAATGTTTAGAAAATATATTTATATGAAATCAAATTTTTTAACAAACATACATAATTCCCTTTTAATTAGAAAACAGAGTTATGATTACAAATGTAGGCTTGTGCACAATATTCTCTTTCCGTGGTAAGCTAATATTGTTGTCTTTGGTACTACATACTGTAATTAATTTCTCTTTCATATCAGTGTTGTAACAACGAAATGTAAGGATAAAGAGAATCATACATTTAGAGACTAAATTTAACTTTTAGATTATTTCTAATGATAAAGTTTTAACTGGAATGAAACATTGATTTGTCGTCAGTTATTACCATAAACTAGGTTGTATTTGAAATTTCTCTCTGGCATGGAAATAAACAAGTTCCTAATGAAGATATTTCTACGACTTAAAATAGGATTATTTTGAAATAAAATCTAAGATATTGCGCGGTTCCAAATATAATCGATATTACAGAATGACTACAGAGAAAGAGAGACTGTATGAAAATCTTACTCAAGTAAAGATATGAAATTAATTTTGTTAAATATACATTGTTCAACTCGGGGGATGCCTAGACTTGTTTTTATTTAAACAATGTCAATACTTTGTTACATATGTGGATATGTGACAACATGCAAAAGGTTTAAATAAAACAAAAGTACTTTGAATGACATACTAAAGGCAAATAAAAGCAGTTTTTTCCGATTTGAATAGCTTTCTTGTGTTGTTTACGGCGAAATTATCACCAATTAAGCACCTAATTAAGATTTATCTTACAAAAGCCGTGCAATTAACATTTTCTGTTCTTCATGCTAAATTGTGTGAAATAAAAACTCGAAATACAATTTGATTGAGATGACAATACTTTTTTAACTTTACACTGGTTGAGCCGAGGGCCTGTTTAGCTTAACTAACGTTATAAATTAATGTTTTCGAGTTGTGTTATTATAACAGTACATGTATCAAACATTCACACATTAAGAAGTTATTGCTGAAATTATGAAAAAATGAGATTATATGTAAGATTGCTTATATCCTATATATTATCATAGCAATACATTTTTTCGCACATAAATACAAAGTTTTATGTATGTGATTACACACAAACCAATGTGAAGTTTTGTTAGTATGAAAAAGAAACTAAGTGTTGATGCGTGAATGTTACGTATTGTAATGAGTTTACAAACAAGTTTTGTTTGTTATTATTTAGAACAAAATGCCCGTTAAAAGTAGTGTACGACATACAACAAAAATATACAATATTAAAGATATATATCGAGTAACATACGTCCGTCATGACTTTTCATTGCCATCACCAGGTCAGTTCAATCACAAACCTGAAAGATATTTACTGCGTAAATCTTAGTTTAGATATTATAATTTAGTCAAGGGAAAAAAATAAAGAAATTTAAATTGTAATCAATACAAGAAAATTACTTCAAAATGTCAAAATATTTAACAAAGCTTGATGTCTGTAAGCCAAAATGTGCGTGCAACATGTAAAGAATTAAATTAAAAGTTTTTTTTAACTCTCTGCCTTTAAACAAAGTTTGACTGTTTGATAGTTTGTACGCTTATGTTCTAAAGGTAAATCATTTTCAGTCTGCTTTTCTTGGAAATGTATATAAATTACTTCCTTTCATGATCAATCAAGGCGATCATCCACACTTCTCTAAAAAGGGCAACAAGCCGGGATAAATCTTAATTTCTTCCTCACAAGCCTATATGACCTATGTATCTGACAAAGATATTTTCTAGCATTCCTAGCCAGATTTGTCTGCATTAAAGCTAAATAAGCTTCAAACATTTCCAAGAACAACTAATGAAAGGAAAGGTCGTAACTCGCAAACAATGTTTGACTCTTTGTAATCAATTCTTTCGAGGTGGTATTTAACTTACATTTTGTATTTGATCGAAATGGCAATCACATTTGAGGAGTCACTATAACGAACGTAGATTAAAGATGTATATGAATGGAAGAGTACATACGTACTTATGCTCTCTGTTGTTTTTATTTTATCATGGGTTTTTTTTTTTCGTTTATTTTATTTACTTATATTTTGGTTGGGTATTTCGTCACACCGACAATGTAAAAAGACATGGGGCGACCTATTGCGTTCGTTGTTATGGAAAGCGTCAAACGCCCCACGTACTTACGTTTTTGTAAGCTAGCTTATTTAATGTCATACAACAACTCTGTGGGAATTTGAACAAACAGCGATGTCAAACAAATGATTCGGGCTTAATGACATTTAATAGTTCACTTATTCATTTGTATGCTGACAAAATGAGTATTGTTAAGTGAAGATTAAAACTGACATAAACGTATCAAATAACTTGAAATTATTTTGATGCAATTATAAACTTTAAAAACTTTGAAATCGTTTTGTTTTATTAATTTTCTACGTATTTCTACTGGTCCAAATAGAACTGTTGGAAATAAAACATAGAATGTACATTTATGAGATTGGTAAGCGACTGATTCCTAATATTTCTAAGTCGTCAATGGTTTGCTCAATAGGAAGAGCGTTGCACTATTAATCGGGCTACCCGAGCTCAATTTCCGTGTGCAGGTCATGTTTGTTATGACGGACCACAAAATCCTTTCAACGATCACTCGCACTTTAATTCTGCCCGCGCATGAAGTAATCAGT
Source organism: Ruditapes philippinarum (assembly GCF_026571515.1). Classification (NCBI taxonomy): domain Eukaryota; kingdom Metazoa; phylum Mollusca; class Bivalvia; order Venerida; family Veneridae; genus Ruditapes; species Ruditapes philippinarum. The sequence goes on from NW_026865138.1 coordinate 43,769, forward strand.
TCCTTGCGAAGGTGATAGCAACTAGTACTGTTTGACAGCTTGCTCGGAACGATGAAGTGGCTGAACAACTAAATATGCTGATCTAAAGTTTAAACTTCCATCATCACCAACAAACTAAAGTATATGTTTAATTGGTTGATTTTTGAAATTTTGTTTTATTCATATCTTTGTAACTTTATTATACGCTTTTATACCTGAGCTTACAGAGAAAACTTTAACTTTGCAAAAGACTTTGTTACGTAAATATGAAACATCAGACTCATTCAGAAACAGTATCTGAAATATTCTATCGCATGAAAATCTTCAAAAGTGGAAACACTAAATATGGTTATAATCATTATAATATAATAAAGGTGTTGCATATATAACAACTGTACTTCATTGAGGAACACCACGCCTTACATTTATAATAATATATAAAATTGTCACATATTGTTAATTTAAAAGTAAGCAAAATGAAGTTATTTAAGCGTACATAATATGCTTTATAGCCGTAAATAATAGGGTAGTATTGTGGCAGTAATGGTTCAGAACAATAAATAATAATGCATAGTTCATCACCTTAAATTTTTAATGCATTGTTTCTTAAAGTCTGTAATGACTAGTTCCAATGTTTGACCATTACATTTGTTAATAGATTATCTCCATGCGTGCATCGTTATTTAAGGAATTCATTGATTAAAGCTAACATTCACATTTCATTTAACAGCGCATTTAACCCGGTTTTATCTTATTTTTTCTCACAATCCTATGTCCTTTAGATCTGACATAGATCTTTCCTAGAATGCTTAACCGAATTAGTCTGCATTAAATCTGAATTAGCTGTAGACATATCCAAGAACGAATCAATGAAAGGAAAGGCTCCAAGTCGCAATAAAATCTATAACTTTGTAAGATTGTATGTAATTGACACATTTTAGAATTCATTTCGAAAAAAAGAAAGAAAACTAAGCATAAAAAGGTATGTCTATAAGAAAATAAATAGTGGCAAACATAATTATGAAATCAATGCTTTGTTTATTGATGTCAAAGTGTGTGTTTGTTGGGTTTTATAGTAGTTGTTGTTTTATTTTTTATTTTGTTATTTCTTTTAATATGCTTGTTTAAGTCACATTGACATCAAACGCCTGTTCCAAAAGTCGTTTTGGACAGATCTAAGATACTCACTCAGCAGATGATATTATTCCCTATCGTGATTCGAACCAGAAACGCAGAGAGAAGAATGGTCAGGAGTCTTTAACTTTTTTAAAGTATTGAGCTTGTGATTTGATAGATATGGTGATTTATACTAACATTTACATTCATCTGATTTTGACGAATTTAGGTAAAAGAAAAGGTCAAACGTTTTCAAACCCTTTTGTCACATATATCATTCGCAATTATTGTATAGTAATAATTTTGTTTACCATATGGATACAAACATCATCATTGTACGAGATTATTCTTCCACTGTCATTCTTGGAGATGAAAATGTATTCATGATAATACAGGTACTTATTTACCTTTAGACAGGATTAATTGTAGCCAATTAACAAACTTCTTAACATTAAGAATAGTAAATTGGTAATTTTAAGTGCCAATTAACTAAATTAATGAATAGCAAT
>NW_026865139.1:0-22463 GCF_026571515.1 Ruditapes philippinarum
GCGTGCTTACGCATAAATTACTGCGCGCTGTACAATTGCAGTTTGTAGCAAGCAACGGGGATTCGTTACCATTTTCTCTTGATAATGAAATTAAATAAAAAGGTTATTTTTTCGTTTTTGTGAAATATGGTATATATTTTCACTCAACATGATAAAATGCCACATATTTTTCACTCGCCGTACCGGCTCGTTGAAAAATATGTGCGCATTTTATCATGTTTCGTGAAAATATATTCCATATTTCACGCAAACGAAAAAATATCCTCTTAGTATTTAAGGTACTGTACATGCATGCCTCCAGATGAGCCAGAATATTTCGAGAAAATCAAACTTGAGAAATGTACAAAGATTTTAAAGAAAAGTAAACAGATTCAAAAATTACAGTTATAATTTACATGTCATGTGCAATTAATGACTGGATATTGCAGTATTTATGACCATATTTCTACTTTGCATTAAGGGGCTTTTTTTTTGCCTACCTATACCTGTTTTGGTATTTATTGTGTGATTAATTTCTTCTTTGTTCACTTAGCAGTATTTTCCCAGCGAACACAAGACGTCAGATTTAAGTCAGTTCTGACGTCGATGACGTCGGAAACGGTTGGATTTCGTAATAATCTGACGTCAGAATCTAACCATTATCGAATTTGATCGAATTTAATGTAACTCATTTTATTAAGTAACTTTTCACTCCAATGAAATGACATACTATAACAAAAAACTAAAAGCAAAAATATGTTTTTATGTTGTTTTTTTATTTAAAATAAAAGTTCCAATTTTAAGCTGATACATACAATTTTAGTAAATTCTGCAAGGCTAAATACTTTTGATAAATTAAACAAAATAAAACATAAAATAAGTTAATAACAAAACAAAAAGGATTACAAAAACAATGACAATGAAAACTAAGAAAACATATACAAATATTAAAGAACAAAACAATGTATGTACATTTCTATCAAAGTTTGCCTTATCAAACAAAATAATGAAAATACTATAATTTTAAGAAAAGTTTAAAGATCGGATAACAATGTTTCAAGCAATTAATGACAGATTTTCAGTATTTTAACTATATTTCTACAGCATTACTAAAACATTTAGTGCCATTTTGCATATTTTGACCTCCTTTTGATAATTGTCACTAAGGTATAAATTACTTTCACAAAGTTATACTTTTAAAATATCCATGAGAATTAGCACGAATTTGGATGTGTGATGCTTTTAGATATGACCTTCTTCCACCACCCCTCGTCTGTCCGGAGGATATGTTAATGTCCAAAAGCGTTTGTGATATCATTTTCACTGAAAAAAAGAAATTTATGAAAAATGGAAAAAAAAACAAGCTAAAATGTTTTTTCATGGTTATCTGCCCTTTAGAAGTTTTGAAAGTTATCTTAACTTAATGAACAATTTTGCTAGCTTGTTATAAGAGAGCTTTAACAAAAATTGAAACTAAACATGAATACTGAAAAGTTAAAAGGCCGCTTAAAAACTCCAGTTTAGTATGGATTATAGTATGTAATAGAATTTACAAAAATCTTACTTTGCCGTGTTTCTTTTTACATTATCACGTGTTTCTGTCCCTCCGACCTTTGAGAGCATGTCCAACACTTGAACTACCTGAAAAGAAAATTATATTCTACATTATGTATATTCTACGTTTGAAATAGAACAGTTACGCAAGCCTTAAATTTTTCATAGTTTCAAATTAAAGTTTCAAATTCATTCTCAATTCTCAGATTTTAACTGACAAAAACATCACAGTTTAAGAAAAATATGAAAATTAAGCAATTTCTTTGGTAGTACTGAAAGGCACATTATAAACTCTTCACAATTTGAAAAGATTTATTATCAGACATTATCGCGAAATTGTGTGACATTTTTCTTCAAATGTTCAAATAATGATAATTAAATCTAAGAATGCTTGCAATCATGCATTTTTTTTATCAAATACAAAGTAGAAATAAATTTAAATAAATTGAACTGACCTTTTTGTACAAGAAAATCTAAAATATTCACTTTATCAATGCATCCCGATTCCTGACCGACAGCCAAAACGTAACGCCTACGAATTTGAATTTCCATCCACGTGGCTGTAGTTTCGAATTACATGTTAATTATGTTTTCTTTCCTTTTTCTGTCACTATGATTAAATGTTAAAGCACTATTAAAAACTTGTGATTTTGATACATATAATGTGCCACAAATGATAATATTATAACGTTAAATGATTGGAACTCATAAACAGATCTGTGGCTATAAATAAGATTCATAACAATAACACATGTAACTTGCCTATATACAGCGCCACCTTTATGTTTTATTAGGATGCAGCGTCATGTGATCTTGGTCTGTATATATATATATATATACACTTCATTTGTAAGCCAAATAACATTTGAAAAAAGTTTAAATGATCACAACAGCGAATAAGGATTATTTTTTTGTTAATTTTTTACCTACCGTCAGAACACCGACCAGAACCTGACGTTAGTACGACATCAAAAAGAAACGTCTAATACACATCTGTTTTTTAACGTCGGATTTACGTCATATTTTGGTCGCCGACGTCGTGACCAAAATCTAACATTAATCCGCCATTATTTTAATGTCATGTGTTTGCTGGGTTACTTTTCAATACATTTTCAAAATTTTCACAGGAAAATTAGCATGCATCTGGAGCATGCTGCTTCAAGCCAGGGCAGCCTGCACATCTGTGTACTGTGTAGACTGACCAGGCTCTGTACTATTTACTGACAGTTGCAAATTTTTACCCAAATTGATAATGGACAGTTCTAAAAGTGGGAGATGGACAAGTCCATTAAAGAAATTTGGCAGGTTTAAGTGAAAGGTCTATAGTTGGAAACATCAGATCTGTTATTCTTTTTGAATAATGGTTTGACTTTAGCACATTTCAGTTCATTTGGAACTGATTTAGATGTAATAGAATTATTCACTAAAAAGGTAATATGTATCTTTAAAAATGGTGCAGCATCTTTAAGAAATTTTGCTGGAATTTCATCTAATCCTGTGCTTTTAGAACAATTTAATTTACAAAGCTCTTTATATATATATTCTTCACTAACAGTATGTAATTGAAATTTATTTCCATCTGGATTTCTGTTCTTATAGAATTCTTTAAAGATGTCTGATTCTACAGAAAAAAGGTTAAATGGATTTGGCAATTTATCCACCAAAACAGAAGCAACAGTAGTAAATCAAAGCACAGAAGGCGCTGAATTTGTTTGGGTCTCAGAATGTCAGAAAGGTGAAGGTTGTGAGATTATAAAACAATTTGTTTTTGTATAGTGCCACCAATGCTTTCCAGTGTTTTAATTGTAGTAGATTGGCTATAAGACTAATTGCAACACTGATACTTGATCCAATGTTTATTTGACTTAAACAATGTGGAAAAAAATGTGTTGCCGTAACTGGATTTGGACTCCAGACCTCTCGCTTCCTAAACGAGCGTGCAAACCCCTCGACCACGGTGTTTTTTTACATCTTTACAGCCTGAAGAAAATCATATTATTCTAGTTAGGGTTTGTAACGACGCTAACTGTTGTTTAACATTTGTGTAAATAATCATGGCGCTTACTATAAGCATGTATATCTATAAAGAATAAAACAATATTAGAAATCTTCGACTATTCGGGAATTGTTTTGCTTGAAAATTAATCCGCCTGTCATGTGTTAATATATTTACGCAGTGATCTCCCCTAAATTTTTCAGCCTAAGTGTTACATATAAAGGGAAATAACCGCTTCAAAAAAAGCGGACTACTTTCGGCATTTGCAATTAACAGCATTAGAGTCAGAAATTTCGCTACCATTATTTGTTTGGTCTGACAACCCAAACAAATAAAAACTGATTAAAATGACAAGCAATTTTTGTTGGTTCAAAACAATTTTTATCACCTATGTTAAGTACAATATTTAGTGAAGATTTGTTTTTTTTAACTGTAACCAATATCTTTTAATTGAGACCACAATTTTTTTGGATTATATTTATTTTCTTGTAATTGATGTGAGATGTATCCAGACTTAGCTTTTTTTATATGTCTCTGTATTAAATTTCTATAAAGACAGTATTTATTATACACATCTTTCTGATTATGTTTTCTAAATTCTTGTAAAGAGAGTATACATGTAGATAGATACATGTAGATTTATTTCAGTATTCAGCAATAATATGGTAAAACTTATCCAATACATGATAAAACAAATATCAATGTATAAGAAGTGCACCATATTAAAAACATCATACCAAGGATAACACAAGAAATTATTTCCATTGTGGTCCTTAGATACTGATGGTTTTGACAAAGAGAGGCATGAAAATGACTTATCACACTTTTAAATTGAAGAAAGACAATAGTATACATAAAAAGTTCAAATTAAAATAAATAAATATAAATAATAAATATTAAGACTAGAGGATAGACACCATTAAAAGAGATAATTACCCATTAAGTAAATGTTTTTTAACAGATAATTTAAAATTGTACAATTTTGATTCCATCCTAATAGAAGAGGGTAGTTTATTCCACAATACACATCCATTGTAAGCAAAAGACTTTGATCTGAAACTTTTTACCTTAGGTAGCATATAACACCCACTTTCACTTGTCCTGTAAGTATAAACAGAATCTAATGGAATAAAGTTTTCTCCCATATATTCAGGGGCAAGTCCATGTTTTATTTTAAAAACATTACAGAGGATAATTTGATCGACTCTTTTCTGGACAGGTAGCCAATTTAAATTTTTAAAGTGTTCATTATCAATATGTGACCTATAACCAAGATTTAGAACACATCTTATTTATTTATTTTGTGTGACTTGGAGTTAATCCTTCCAGTATGTAGTAACCCCGGGAAACCAGAAACAACATGCATAATCAAAAGGACATTGGATGAGGGCCATAACCAGAAGTTTTTTAGTGTGATATGTGAGATTATCACGTTTTCTATACAGAAACTTTAAATTAAATTAAACACGTGCAGGATTATATCAAATATACAAGTGACACGTAGACACTTTATTTAAATAAATAAAAAATTCCTCTATGTCTATATTGTCAGCGTTTTCCCTATATGTTTATCATGTCCGCGAATTGCGTATGCAAAGTGTTCAAATATATTCAAACTTATTTCTTGTGCCCTTATTCAGTTTTCCGCATGTGACTGTTGCATGTTTTGTACTGTTTAATTAAAAGTTATTAAGTCAATGAACAAATAAAAAACATAAATTTAAGAATTTGAACAAATAAATAAACTAAAGTCTTTTTAAATTATTATAATAATTACACCTTTCAGATATTACTTTATAAAAGCCAATTATTAGCCTTTAATATGAATTTAACTATGCTCAGTCATTTTACACTATATATCTATATCGTCCGCTTTTTTCCTCTTTGTCTATATCGTCAGCGTTTTCCCTATATGTTTATATTGTCCGCTTAAGGCGTCCGCGTTTTAGACTGCGCCCTAAATAATCGTTATAATAATCATATTATAATTATAAAAACATGTTGTCTGGAAGATTTTGATATAATAAATCGATTGGTAACACTTTCAAATCAATAAAATAAAGTTTTCATGTATTACTTTGATGATAAACTATATTGCTATTCGGTAAAGTACATGTACCTTAGCAGGACCGGAAAGCACTCGATATATCTTATTTTCCTAATCAAACGTAATAATAATCATATTATAATTATAAAAACATGTTGTCTGAAAAATTTGGATATAATATATCGATTGGTAACATTTTCAAACCAATGAAATAAAGTATCCATGTATAACTTTTATAAACAATATTGCTATCCGGTAATGTACATGTATCTTAGCAGGACCGGAAAGCACACGATATATCTATTTTCCTAAATACTCGTAATAATTATCAATATATTTTTATAAAAATGACTTGTCTGTAAGATTTTGATCTAATAAATCGATTGGTAACACTTTCAAACCAATAAAATAAAATTTTCAGGTATAACTTTGATAAACAATATTGCTATCCGGTAATGTACATGTATCTTAACAGGACCGGAAAGCACTCGATATATCTATTTTCCTAAATACTCGTAATAATTATCAATATATAAATATAAAAATGACTTTTGTGAAAGATTTTAATCTAATAAATCGATTGGTAACACTTTCAAACCGATTAATTAACGTTTTCATATGTTTTTATGAGAAATTTGAGTGCTTTCCGGTTTTTCGGTGCTATCCGGTGCTTTCCGGTTTTTCTATGCACCCTTTCTGAAGTAAAACTTGTACATAATACACTAAAGAAACTGAATGAACCTTATATATATATACTACTGGTTCAGACTCCAGGGTCTATTCCAGGATAAAGCCATTACATTAACATTAATCTTAAATATGCTGCAGTCCTGCAATTCCATACCCTTTGGTTTTTACATTTAACTCATTCAATGCATGCACCATTTGTTCAATCCTTATTTCGTAATTATGATTATTCTCTTATATAATAATATTGTTGCTAGATTATAATCTTGACTAGATTATAGATATATGATGATATGTAACCATCAAATTCTAAATTTACACCATCATTTAACAGTTATAGATCTGTATAAATAGCACCATGTTGTCCTTATGCAATGTATGCATTTTATGATTGACAAAAATCACTCAAAATGCAAACATTTTTAACGTTCCAACTTCGTTTTACTAATGAATAATATTTATAACCATTTTGCAACTTGAACACTGTTCATTACAATTTTGAAAATATATTACAAGTCAAAATATTCTGAAGTATTTAATTTTCCCCTTGAAATATGGTGTTATATCAGTCAAATATATTTCATATTTTTTAAAAATAAATATGAAATATAAATATGAAAGTGGGCGGAGTCAAAACTCATATTCATTTTAAGGGACTTCTTTCGCCGTTTTGTTTGAAAAATCTGATAAATACAAGACAACTTTTTCTTGAATTTTGTTTTGAAAACTATCTAGCATGATAGAAAATGGTCTAACTAAGAAAATTAATCCGAACACCAATATCTTTAATTCAGTAATTAACGCTGTACAGACGTTTAAAGAGTTGTTTACATGACGTCACAATGTAGCGCCAAACAGCGCGTGCTTACGCATAAATTACTGCGCGCTGTACAATTGCAGTTTGTAGCAAGCAAGGGGATTCGTTACCATTTTCTTTGATAATGAAATTAAATAAAAAGGTTATTTTTTCGTTTTTGTGAAATATGGTATATATTTTCACTCAACATGATAAAATGCCACATATTTTCACTCGCCGTACCGGCTCGTGAAAATATGTGGCATTTTATCATGTTTCGTGAAAATATATTCCATATTTCACGCAAACGAAAAAATATCCTCTTAGTATTTAAGGTACTGTACATGCATGCCTCCAGATGAGCCAGAATATTTCGAGAAAATCAAACTTGAGAAATGTACAAAGATTTTAAAGAAAAGTAAACAGATTCAAAATTACAGTTATAATTTACATGTCATGTGCAATTAATGACTGATATTGCAGTATTTATGACCATATTTCTACTTTGCATTAAGGGCTTTTTTTTGCCTACCTATACCTGTTTTTGGTATTTTATTGTGTGATTAAATTTCTTCCTTTGTTCACTTAGCAGTATTTTCCCAGCGAACACAAGACGTCAGATTTAAGTCAGGTTCTGACGTCGGATGACGGTCGGAAACGGTTGGATTTCGTAATAATCTGACGTCAGAATCTAACCATTATCGAATTTGATCGAATTTAATGTAACTCATTTTATTAAGTAACTTTCACTCCAATGAAATGACATACTATAACAAAAAACTAAAAGCAAAAATATGTTTTTATGTTGTTTTTTTATTTAAAATAAAAGTTCCAATTTTAAGCTGATACATACAATTTTAGTAAATTCTGCAAGGCTAAATACTTTTGATAAATTAAACAAAATAAAACATAAAATAAGTTAATAACAAAACAAAAAGGATTACAAAAACAATGACAATGAAACTAAGAAAACATATACAAATATTAAAGAACAAAACAATGTATGTACATTTCTATCAAAGTTTGCCTTATCAAACAAAATAATGAAAATACTATAATTTTAAGAAAAGTTTAAAGATCGGATAACAATGTTTCAAGCAATTAATGACAGATTTTCAGTATTTTAACTATATTTCTACAGCATTACTAAAACATTTAGTGCCATTTTGCATATTTTGACCTCCTTTTGATAATTGTCACTAAGGTATAAATTACTTTCACAAAGTTATACTTTTAAATATCCATGAGAATTAGCACGAATTTGGATGTGTGATGCTTTTAGATATGACCTTCTTCCACCACCCCTCGTCTGTCCGGAGGATATGTTAATGTCCAAAAGCGTTTGTGATATCATTTTCACTGAAAAAAAGAAATTTATGAAAAATGGAAAAAAAAACAAGCTAAAATGTTTTTCATGGTTATCTGCCCTTTAGAAGTTTTGAAAGTTATCTTAACTTAATGAACAATTTTGCTAGCTTGTTATAAGAGAGCTTTAACAAAAATTGAAACTAAACATGAATACTGAAAAGTTAAAAGGCCGCTTAAAAACTCCAGTTTAGTATGGATTATAGTATGTAATAGAATTTACAAAAATCTTACTTTGCCGTGTTTCTTTTTACATTATCACGTGTTTCTGTCCCTCCGACCTTTGAGAGCATGTCCAACACTTGAACTACCTGAAAAGAAAATTATATTCTACATTATGTATATTCTACGTTTGAAATAGAACAGTTACGCAAGCCTTAAATTTTTCATAGTTTCAAATTAAAGTTTCAAATTCATTCTCAATTCTCAGATTTTAACTGACAAAAACATCACAGTTTAAGAAAAATATGAAAATTAAGCAATTTCTTTGGTAGTACTGAAAGGCACATTATAAACTCTTCACAATTTGAAAAGATTTATTATCAGACATTATCGCGAAATTGTGTGACATTTTTCTTCAAATGTTCAAATAATGATAATTAAATCTAAGAATGCTTGCAATCATGCATTTTTTTTATCAAATACAAAGTAGAAATAAATTTAAATAAATTGAACTGACCTTTTTGTACAAGAAAATCTAAAATATTCACTTTATCAATGCATCCCGATTCCTGACCGACAGCCAAAACGTAACGCCTACGAATTTGAATTTCCATCCACGTGGCTGTAGTTTCGAATTACATGTTAATTATGTTTTCTTTCCTTTTTCTGTCACTATGATTAAATGTTAAAGCACTATTAAAAACTTGTGATTTTGATACATATAATGTGCCACAAATGATAATATTATAACGTTAAATGATTGGAACTCATAAACAGATCTGTGGCTATAAATAGATTTCATAACAATAACACATGTAACTTGCCTATATACAGCGCCACCTTTATGTTTTATTAGGATGCAGCGTCATGATCTTGGTCTGTATATATATATATATATACACTTCATTTGTAAGCCAAATAACATTTGAAAAAAGTTTAAATGATCACAACAGCGAATAAGGATTATTTTTTTGTTAATTTTTTACCTACCGTCAGAACACCGACCAGAACCTGACGTTAGTACGACATCAAAAAGAAACGTCTAATACACATCTGTTTTTTAACGTCGGATTTACGTCATATTTTGGTCGCCGACGTCGTGACCAAAATCTAACATTAATCCGCCATTATTTTAATGTCATGTGTTTGCTGGGTTACTTTTCAATACATTTTCAAAATTTTCACAGGAAAATTAGCATGCATCTGGAGCATGCTGCTTCAAGCCAGGGCAGCCTGCACATCTGTGTACTGTGTAGACTGACCAGGCTCTGTACTATTTACTGACAGTTGCAAATTTTTACCCAAATTGATAATGGACAGTTCTAAAAGTGGGAGAATGGACAAGTCCATTAAAGAAATTTGGCAGGTTTAAGTGAAAGGTCTATAGTTGGAAACATCAGATCTGTTATTCTTTTTGAATAATGGTTGACTTTAGCACATTTCAGTTCATTTGGAACTGATTTAGATGTAATAGAATTATTCACTAAAAAAGGTAATATGTATCTTTAAAAATGGTGCAGCATCTTTAAGAAATTTTGCTGGAATTTCATCTAATCCTGTGCTTTTAGAACAATTTAATTTACAAAGCTCTTTATATATATATTCTTCACTAACAGTATGTAATTGAAATTTATTTCCATCTGGATTTCTGTTCTTATAGAATTCTTTAAAGATGTCTGATTCTACAGAAAAAAGGTTAAATGGATTTGGCAATTTATCCACCAAAACAGAAGCAACAGTAGTAAATCAAAGCACAGAAGGCGCTGAATTTGTTTGGGTCTCAGAATGTCAGAAAGGTGAAGGTTGTGAGATTATAAAACAATTTGTTTTTGTATAGTGCCACCAATGCTTTCCAGTGTTTTAATTGTAGTAGATTGGCTATAAGACTAATTGCAACACTGATACTTGATCCAATGTTTATTTGACTTAAACAATGTGGAAAAAAATGTGTTGCCGTAACTGGGATTTGGACTCCAGACCTCTCGCTTCCTAAACGAGCGTGCAAACCCCTCGACCACGGTGTTTTTTTTACATCTTTACAGCCTGAAGAAAATCATATTATTCTAGTTAGGGTTTGTAACGACGCTAACTGTTGTTTAACATTTGTGTAAATAATCATGGCGCTTACTATAAGCATGTATATCTATAAAGAATAAAACAATATTAGAAATCTTCGACTATTCGGGAATTGTTTTGCTTGAAAATTAATCCGCCTGTCATGTGTTAATATATTTACGCAGTGATCTCCCCTAAATTTTTCAGCCTAAGTGTTACATATAAAGGGAAATAACCGCTTCAAAAAAAGCGGACTACTTTCGGCATTTGCAATTAACAGCATTAGAGTCAGAAATTTCGCTACCATTATTTGTTTGGTCTGACAACCCAAACAAATAAAAACTGATTAAAATGACAAGCAATTTTTGTTGGTTCAAAACAATTTTTATCACCTATGTTAAGTACAATATTTAGTGAAGATTTGTTTTTTTTTAACTGTAACCAATATCTTTTAATTAAGACCACAATTTTTTTGGATTATATTTATTTTCTTGTAATTGATGTGAGATGTATCCAGACTTAGCTTTTTTTATATGTCTCTGTATTAAATTTCTATAAAGACAGTATTTATTATACACATCTTTCTGATTATGTTTTCTAAATTCTTGTAAAGAGAGTATACATGTAGATAGATACATGTAGATTTATTTCAGTATTCAGCAATAATATGGTAAAACTTATCCAATACATGATAAAACAAATATCAATGTATAAGAAGTGCACCATATTAAAAACATCATACCAAGGATAACACAAGAAATTATTTCCATTGTGGTCCTTAGATACTGATGGTTTTGACAAAGAGAGGCATGAAAATGACTTATCACACTTTTAAATTGAAGAAAGACAATAGTATACATAAAAAAGTTCAAATTAAAATAAATAAATATAAATAATAAATATTAAGACTAGAGGATAGACACCATTAAAAGAGATAATTACCCATTAAGTAAATGTTTTTTAACAGATAATTTAAAATTGTACAATTTTGATTCCATCCTAATAGAAGAGGGTAGTTTATTCCACAATACACATCCATTGTAAGCAAAAGACTTTGATCTGAAACTTTTTACCTTAGGTAGCATATAACACCCACTTTCACTTGTCCTGTAAGTATAAACAGAATCTAATGGAATAAAGTTTTCTCCCATATATTCAGGGGCAAGTCCATGTTTTATTTTAAAAACATTACAGAGGATAATTTGATCGACTCTTTTCTGGACAGGTAGCCAATTTAAATTTTTAAAGTGTTCATTATCAATATGTGACCTATAACCAAGATTTAGAACACATCTTATTTATTTATTTTGTGTGACTTGGAGTTAATCCTTCCAGTATGTAGTAACCCCGGGAAACCAGAAACAACATGCATAATCAAAATGACACTGGATGAGGGCCATAACCAGAAGTTTTTTTAGTGTGAAATGTGAGATTATCACGTTTTCTATACAGAAACTTTAACCTTGCATTGGCCTTTTTAATAATAGAACTTGCCATTGCTTCACCAGAGAGAGACTGATCAAGTGTTGCACCTAAATATTTGACATTAGAAGTTGACTGTATATCAGTCCCTTTACAACTGACATGAAGAGATGAAACTCTTTTTAACCTATGTTTAGAACCAAATAATATTGTCTCTGTTTTGCCTAAGTGAAGGGAAAGTTTATTGTCAATTAACCATTGACTGACAGAATGTAGTTCATCTGTCAGTTCTTTTTCAATAGATGACCTATTTTTACCTGCAACAAGAATAGCAGAATCATCTGCATAAAGAAGTTTATTTTTAACAACAGCCTGCATATCATTTACATAAAATAAAAAATAATAATGGTCCCCAGATAGACCCTTGGGGAACACCACAAGTAACCCCTTCGATACATCAACAAGTTGTTGCCTATCAGACAAATATGACCTAAACCATTGTAAAACATCAGTACTAAGACCAATGGCTTCTAATTTGAAAAATTAAAAAAATTCTAAATTCTAAAAAAAGAGTGATTGTTGTGTAAAATTAAAAACATTTATAATATACTTGTAAATGAAATTTTGAGAAATATTTATGAAATAAAATGCGTGTTTTCACTGTAGAAATTTATTTTCACTGCTGTGAAAAATATTTTTCGTATTTTCACTGATGTCTTGCCGACTACTTTCTTCTAAATTCAGGCAATACACAAAATTTTAGGGGAAGTCTTTCAAATTGTAATATATATAACAAAGAAGAGAAAAATGTATTTAATAAACAAAAAATTCAGTTTTTTTTTCCTATAAATCCTGTATTAATAGAAAAACTTAAATATCCTCAGATTATAATCTTGACTATATTAACAGGTTTGAAATATTTTTAAGGTTTTATGATCTTGTCATTTCTGACTGCAATATGTTCCTTTCTTTACATATGTACATGTAGTATTGTAGTATTTGTTGAAAAAACTGGTTCTGTGACAAAATTCTGTCACATGTTTCTGTTCAAATGTACTGTTTCATATTTCTGTTATTTTTCACTTTTATAAGAACTTGAATGAGTAATTTTAGCTATTTAATGTGCAGTGTTCAGTGTACTTGCTCCCTCCCCCTCCACCCCCCCCCCCCACCTTAAAAACAAAAACCCTTTTTTGCAGTAGAAATATTTTTGAAGAAATTGCTTTATTTAATTTTTCTGTGTCATAATTATATCATATTTTCTTAATATAGAATTGACTTTACACATACAAAGATTTATTCAGCATGACACATTATCAAATATTTGCTCTCAAATGAAATTATATAAAAAGAAATCATATGTGTAAAAACTGATATAACTTGTGTGAACAAAATTTTGTGTTTGACATTATACTGTGAATAACAATTTTGAGTAGTTTTAGGTAAATGTCTATCCTAACCAACTAATTAACCCCTGAAGGTGACATTAGTTGCCTACAAACCTCCACATTTCCTCCAAAATTCATAAGCTTTTTGCAATACCCATTAAGTGATTTGACAGTTTTTGACATGTGTTGTGAAAACATGGTGATTAACAATGGGGTGTCCAGCCTTATCAGATCTAATATATAATCTGGTTATAATATTTTTACTGTAGAAGAAAAAGCTATGGGTGGGTTTAACTCTGTAAAGTCAATGGTGCATGCAATAAGTGGGTAAAATTGCAGATATTGGTCATAATTTTGTATACATGTTAAGAAAAAAAAGACTATTACAAAATTGTATATCATACTGTACAGAGTAACTGGTCAACAGTTTTTTTTCGTCAGAACTTCTTATACATTACAGGACAGGTAATATGAACTTATTTTCTGGTCAAATAATTGTATCATATAAAACTTGTATAGTTATTAATTAGATAGTTAAAATGATAAATGGATCTTAAATGTTTAACTGAGAAACATGTTTGTTAAGGGTAAAGACAATAATGTTAATAACATAAATATAATTTTATTATTTTTATGTTAAGACAAAATCATACTTAAAATTTATAAAAGTAAAATTATGTGTTTTCTTAATCTGTTTATATATGTAAAATGATGTTACATACTTATGAATAAATATCATTTTATATAATGCATATTACATACTTAAAGTATTTAAAAGACCAAGACTAATTGTGTAATTATGCTTATATCCTTTTCGTTTAAGATTTGTTTATATTTTTAAAAAAATGTGTTTTGGACTGTTTTAGTGTATAAATTTCTAAGAAAATGCTGATATGTTTTTCCTATAGCAAAAGCAATAATTATATTTATTTAAAACCCTTATTATTGGCCATAGACTTGTCAGAAATGATAAAACTTCTCAAACAATTTGTGAGCTTCAGAGCCAATTTTTTGCTTGATTGTAAGCGGAAAACTTTAATTATAAAAAGATAATGTTTAGGGGAAGCCGGCCTTAAACAGCCCTTGCTAAAAAAAGAATAAAGGGCCTTGAAAAGTGTATTGTAATAATCTTTTTATGAAATATTTTGACATTGATCAGGGATCTATTTAATAGTCTTAACATATAAAGTTGGTACCTGAAGTACACTATCTCCCTGTTATGATATGATTTTAATCTACATGCTTAAATGGTTCATAGACTTTTAATATTGTTGGTGCTCTTTGAAGACAGAATTTTCTCTAAGATATAGAGGATATTGAATGAGTGTAAGTTCAATACTGAATTTATTGCACAAGTTGAATAAAATTATATTATGCGAGCCAGAGGCTCGCATAATATTATTTTATTCAACGAGTGCAATAAATTCAGTAATGAACTTACACGAATTTAATATTCTATTTATCGCATACCCAAAATAAAGACCATTTAAAGTGAAAAAAGAGTCATTTTTCATTGACGCGCCTATAGTATAACGCCATTTAGCGCGTCTTTACAACATGTTTGTATAACGCTAATGACGTCACGTCAAAATATATGCACGGCCGTGCAATACCATATTTACGGAGTCGCAAAATCGGCACGGGTGCGTGATAAAGCTATACAATGTACTTTTATTAAAGTTCACTGTGTCTAGACTGGAAATCTAGATTAAGGTATTAACAGATAATGATATTAATTTTATATTTCATATATTTTGAACATATGATGTGTTTATATTAAATTATTATATATGGTTAGATGGAATTGGATGTTATTTCTAAAATTTCTGATTACCTGTTAGGGGACTAGGGCCTGGGCCCTTAGATAGGGGAATTTTGGGTTGTTTTAGAAGAAAACAGTAAATTTTGTCTGTCAACAAAAATACTCATTATGTAATTGTTAAGTATTACATACTCTTTTTTTTTTGCAAAAAAGCAAATTTCAATATTATGTTGTTAAGGGTCTTGTTTGCTATAGGCTGGTAATAAAAATATATTATTTTTTTCTTGGAATTTTTCAAATATAGAGATAAAATAAATGTTAATTAGGAAGGGGAACTGGGCGGAATTTTGGCCCTGAAAATGTTGAAAATAGATTCCCTGTGTTTTGTTTGACTTATATGTGCTCATTTAACATTTTTATAAGCAACCTACTTTTGAAGTAATATATTTGGCTCTGTGGAAATTATATGTAGGTAAATTATCACCATTTTTGTGCTTCAAATTAAACCTAAGGGCATGACTGATGACATGTCCATGTTGACAGCTACTTTTTGTTGTGCCTAAACATACAGATGGACCCCTTCATTAAAACATAAATAAAATACGTGCATGAAATTAATCATTTTAGATATGAAATTTTAAATCTGAAATATCTTATTATCTTATATAATAAAAAGCTACTGGAGTATAAATTTACTGTATAATTTAAGTGTACTGACTGCTCTATAATATATTATTTAAGTAATGTATAGAGTCATAATTTATTGATAAATATACTATTTGCGCAATATGTCACTAACATGCTGTCTTTAAACAAAAGAAAGAGGCCTGAGTTTTATGACATGTCAGTGACATACTGATATAGTAACGTTTAATATAATATTGTAACATACTGATATAGTAACGTTAATATTGTAACATATGGCGAAATGTAGTTTATTATTGCCCATGATAGTCATAAGACAGGCTGTATATATATTATACACATGTGTGTTTTACACCATTCTGATTAATGGGAATTGTCAAGTTTTCTAATCACTTATAATAGTTGTATGCTTTTAGGGCATAATTTTTCTGGTAGAATATGTCATAGATAACAATCTGTGTAAACAAGCTAGCTGCTTGTGTAATATTACACAATATTGTAAAAGTAGTGCCCAGTGCACATTTGATTACCAATGTGAAATGACCCTCGTAGTTAAATTGGCTTCTTATTGAACAAAATATTTTCGGTACTTCAAAGGAATATAATATTATTGTATTTTCTAACACTGGATTATATGGTTAATACTTTTTTGTGCGAGTTATTTTTTGATTTCAATGCTTTTCCTATATACTTGTCAAAATGGAAATATTAAGTGCAGATAAAAATTTATGTATTATATAGGGTGTGAATTTGATTTTAGTTAACTTGATTATAAGGGTCTGTTTCACGGAATGAAGGATTTAAGAGTGATTAGACTTGTAAAAATTGATTTTTTATTTCAAGGCATTTAAGCCTTCATATATAATCTAAGTATTTATGGGGCCTTGAGTGAGATAAAATGTTTTCAGCATTTAATTCTGAAGAAGATTTGTAATTAATTTTAAATAAAAAGAATAAAAGATAGTACTTGAAATAAATTTTTGATAAAAATAGCCTTAATTCCCTAATACAGTGCAAGAGGTGGTAGATTTAATCATCTATCATTCATTTTTATGCCACCGCAGCATCTGCGATGCGGTGGCATATAGCGATTCACCTGTGTGTGTGTTTGTTTGTGTGTGTGTGTGTTATATAGATTATATAGTGAACTTAAAAAATCTTCTTGTGAAAAACCACTAGTCCAATTTCAACCAAACTTGGCAGGATTGATCCTTGGGTGAAGGGCTTCCAAAGTTGTTCAAAGAATTTCATTCCATGCAGAAATCTGGTTGCCATGGCAACCGAAAGGAATTATAAGACTAAATTTAAAAAATCTTCTTGGAAATACCCAAAAGGCCTAGAGCTTAGATATTTTGCATAAGGCATTGTCTGGTAGACCTCTACCAAGATTGTTCAAATTATAGCCCTGGGTTCAAAATCTGCGCCGCCCCGGGGGTCATTAATTTTCACTATATGTAGATATAGTTAAAACTTAAAATACCTTCTTGTAAAGACCCAAAAGGCCTAAAGCTTAGATATTTTGCATAAGGCATTGTCTGGTAGACCCTAACCAAGATTGTTCAAATTATAGCCCTGGGGTCAAAATTGGCCCCGCCCCGGGGGTCATTGATTTTCACTTTATGTACATAAAGTAAAAACTTAAAATACCTTCTTGTAAAGACCCAAAAGGCCTAGAGCTTAGATATTTTGCATAAGGCATTGTCTGGTAGACCTCTACCCAGATTGTTCAAATATAGCCCTGGGGTCAAAATCGGCCCGCCCCGGGGTCATTGGTTTTCCTTATATGTATATAGTAAAAACTTATAGTAAAAACTTTAAAAAAATTTCTTCTAGCAATTAACAAATGCTAGAGGTTAGATATTTTGCATGAAACATTGTGAAGTAAACTTCTAGCAAGATTGTTCAAATTAGAGCCCTGGGGTCAAAATTGCCCCACCCCGGGGGTCATTGATTTTCAATATATACATATAGTAAAAAATCAAAAAATCTTATTGTCTGAAGGTACAAGGCTTAGAGCTTTAATATTTGTTAAATGATATCATCTTTAGGTACGCTACCAAAGTTGTTCAAATTTTGCCTCTAGTGTCAAAATTAGCCCCGCCCAAGGGGCCATAGGTTTTCCTTATATGTATATAGTAAAAACTTAAAAAATCATCTTCTCTAAATTTACAAAGACTAGAGTTAAGATATTTTGCATGAAACATTATGTAGTGAACCTCTAGCAAGATTGTACAAATTATAGCCCTGGGGTCAAAATTGGCCCCACCCCCCAGGGGTCATTGATTTTCACTATGTACATATATTAAAAAATCTTCTTGTCTGAAGAAACAAGGCTTAGAGCTTTGATAGTTGGTATATAATATCATCTATGGGTCCTGTACTAAAGTTGTTTTAATTATGCCCCTAGTGTTAAGATTGCCCTGCCCCAGAGGCGATAGTTTTCCTTATATGTATAAAGTAAAAACTTGAAAAATCTTCTTCTCTGAATTGAAAAATCTTCTTCTGAATTGACAAAGGCTAGAGGTTAAATATATGGCATGAGACTTTGCAAAGTGAACCTTTACCCAGATTGTTCAAATTATAGCCCTGGGGTCATAATTGGTTTTGCCCCGGGTGTCATTGATTTTCATTATGTACATAAGCTACAGCTTAGATATTTGACTTGAAATGTTGTTTGGTGGACTGTATCAAGATTGTTTTGAATTAAACCCTTGGGTCCAAAATTTTGCCTTGCCCAATGGGACAGTGACCTACTTTCTTGTCCTTTGATGTACAGCAATGAAATTTTGACCATGTGCACAGTTTTAGTTGTAAAATTGAACTTTGATATCAGGTGACCTAGATTTTGATGATGTGACGTACTTTCTTGTCCTTTGATGTACAGCTATGAAATTTGAACCATGTGCACAGATTAAATCATTAGGATGTAAAGTGAACTTTGATTTCAGCTGACCTAAATTTTGACAAAGTGTCTTACTGTGTTGTCCTTTGATGTAGTCATGAAATTTAGGCTGTGTGAAATATGACCTTCACCACCAAATTCACTAGACTCGAGTGCATTGATATATTCCTACTCTGATCTTTTATTGAGTTAACAACAGATTTAACCACTAATCTGATAATAAGAATAAGATTGGTCAGGGATCTATGCATTATGACAATCTTCAAAATTGTATAGAAACAAAAAAAATCTGTTCCTACACTACTATTTAGTGTTGTATTAATGCGGTGGCATAGCATTTTTCTCAAATGCAATCTTGTCTTATTAAGTGTCACAGGATCAGTAACATGTTAAAGTCTGGACTGGACTCAAACCCTTACTGACTGCCTCTGAGCCACCTGACTGCTTAGCCCTGAATAGTAAGATTAATTTAGGTAAAGTGATTTTGTCACCAGTTTATATAGTGGCTTTCATGATTTATCATTCAAACATTTTGTATTACATTTTCAGATTAAGTGAATGGGTCACATGATGGCCATAGAGCAAGAGTGGTGGAAGAACAAACTAGCCGAGGATATTTATGCAACATTAAAACTCAAGGAACAAACAATACCTCAGTTTCACGCACAGTCATCACAACTATGGATACGGCGCCACCTGGTGGACTGGTTGGCTGTTATAGTCAGTGAAATTGGAATATGTGCAACTGCTCAGCATTTAGCAGTTTATTTACTGGATTATTTCATGGATGGATTGGAAGTTGAACTTTGTTACATGCATTTGATGGCTCTAACTTGTTTACTTATAGCAGGTACTGGTTTCTTCTTTGACATTTTGAATGGTCATATATCCTTTGTAAACCTTTATTTCACTTTGTCTTTGGATATTATTTATTATTTGTGGGAATACTGCATTGTTCATGCTGAGTATTCTATTCATGGTGATTTATTTTTTACTAAACTAGTAAAAAAATAATCATATACATGTATATCATGGAAGTACAATTCATTCGCAAGAAGTTGTGATGTCACATGGTAAAATTTGTAACCGCAGTTGTAACATGATCATGATTGTTTTCAATTATTTAAAACCTTACTGTAAGTAACTGCCATTTTTAATTTGCAATTAAAGGATATATAAATACAAAAAAGAATAAATGATGAAGTTATTTTCATATTAAATCATATTAAATCAAATATAACTGGATATAAATTGGATATATATTAAACTTGGTTAAACTTGCTAAATTGAAACAAGGTGGTTCAGAAATCAACCCGCACAAAGTGCAAACAGTGATTACATGGTCATTAATCTAAAAAAAAATTTTTAGAGCTCTCTTTTCCATGATCTGTCACATTCTGTGATAGAAATCGCTGTAAATATGAAAAATAATTTTGTATATATATATAATATTATATGAGCTTAGATATGGAACTTTACATTCATTGCTTAGTACTGGTTGGCCCCAGGAACAGATTTGAGAGTGTTTCACTAAGTTTATAGTTTCCAACACAAACAAATCAAACTAAAACAAATTTGTATAAACTAATATGAATTGTATATATACTTGTATGTTTTCAGTAAAATTTGAGGACCATTGTGATAGGATACCTCACTATAATAAACTGAACAGTTATATACCTGTGACCCAGTACAACACCGGTCAACCTTATACTGCTAGACAATACCTCAACATGGAACTTAATATACTCAAATTCTCTTCATTTGAATTATGTATACCAACTGTACCTAACTTTTCTTCCATACTTTCTCAAGGTAAGTAATGTATTTTAATTCATTAAAAGGCATAAAGCATATATCTGATGTAATATTTTTATCAAATATAAATTTATATATTAACAGTATAATTATATAGTTTCCATAATCTTATGGTCGATTCTCAAGAGAGTTTTTACATAGAATGTCTGTGTTATTAAACAAACATGAAAAAGAAATGTAAACAGAAATAAAATATTCTGGAATAAATTATTATGCTGCTAGTTCTTAGTAGGGTTTTTAATCATTAAGCAATGATTTTGTGCATGCGCCAAATACTTTTAAGGCATATTTTTTTCAATACACTTTACAGGCATTTTGGAAGTATTCTTTTTCAAAATTCAAATTGTAATTTTTTGCAGAAGACATTATCACATTATATGCATAATATTGTAATTTTCTTTCACCAATCTCAATTTTTTGAGATGCCTGTTATCATACCTTAAAAGTTTTATGCTGGTTATGATTTTCATATATTAATGTATCTGTAATTAACATTATATATTCATGTACCTTCTGCTTTATTGTCAAACATTGCGAAACATTTTGATATGATTGTTTATTGTAGGTAGCAGTGGATGTAGGATGATTTAAGAGATGGTATACCTATAAACATCAAAATCTACTGTAGAAACTTATCTTGAGAAACATGCCTTCTACTTCCAGGAAATAGTGCTACAAGGTACGCTTCTTGGTAAATGACTGATTTGACCATACCTATTTTTCTGTTATTACCCATAATTTATTCAACTTAGATTACTGATTTTCAAAAATTTTTTGGTGTTTTTGTATAATATTATGAGGGTTGGGAGTGTTTAAGGTTAAAATGCTAAGGTCCAAAAGGGAAATTTAGATTGGAAAAAATGAAAAAAGTCCAAAAAAGCAGCTGAAAGGTTTTAGATAAAACCAATGGCATCTTAATTTCTTGGGCGGAAATGGCAACAGCCTAAAAAATGTGTTTGGCAAATTGTGGATATTAATTTTATGAATTTAAATTCAGGCTGGCATTTTAGCTTTTTTTGTAGATAAAATGTACTGTAAAAAAGTTTAAAGGTTTTGGGCCTTTTTTAACAAATTTTCTAAATTTAAAATAAAGTAAATTATTTGTCCTTTAAATTTTTTGGCAAAAAAAGCAAAAAACCTTTTGGATTGTTAAATTTTTTTTATTGGAAATGTTATATAATTTCAGATCATATTGGGGGAGGT
Organism: Ruditapes philippinarum; assembly: GCF_026571515.1. Taxonomy (NCBI): domain Eukaryota; kingdom Metazoa; phylum Mollusca; class Bivalvia; order Venerida; family Veneridae; genus Ruditapes; species Ruditapes philippinarum. The sequence goes on from NW_026865139.1 coordinate 21,782, forward strand.
TTAAAGTTCTCCCTTTTGTAGCTGATCTTGGGGTTCCCACCGCAAAAATTGGGCTTAATCTAACACCCAAACTGGACGGAAAAAAAGAAGGAAAATTTAATTGAAACCGGAAAATACTACCTGATAAAAATTAAATTTCCAATTTTTAGAAAGGGATGTTTAGGGTTAAAAATTTAAAGATATGTTTTTTTCCATAATGTGCTGGAAAAAAAAAGTTTTTTTAGGGTTTTTTTCCCCAGTAAAGAGTAGGTCAGCCTGCCCCTCTGCACAAAATATGATCTTGAAAAGGCTTTTATTACTGGGGTTTGGGAGCTTGAAATTTAGGGCACCTTCATTCCCCTTTTGAATGTACTTGTGTGGAAAGCACAGGAATCATGTCACTTTAGTGCTCAAATGCCTGAAGTTGGGTATGGATTGATTAGATATGTTGTCAAAGCCATATGAAATGTAGATAATATGGAAATTTATAAAAAGTTCTCTAAATTTTTATAAATTCTTACGATTATTTTCAAGTTCAAAAAGTTAAGTTTGAGTTCATAAGATTAACAGCTAGCTTAAGGTCTTCAAATGTACCATTTATAAACTATGACATGACATGAATGCCGCTTCAGATGAAAACAAAAATGTTAAAAAGCGGCTTAAAAAAGAAAGCCATAACTAGATAACAATCTGTCAATTTGAA
>NW_026865140.1:0-114458 GCF_026571515.1 Ruditapes philippinarum
AAACAGATTACTTAAACACTTTATTGCTTTAAATCCTACAATTTTCTTTGTTAAATCCAAAAATAATCCAAAAATAATGATTTTTTTACCACTGAGAAAAATACACAGCCATTTTAAATTGATCACGTGACTAAATCATAGGTAATAGCCCAATCGCAGCTTTTCGACTTTCAAGATAAGGATAAAAGCCGAGGAATTCTGATTGAAAACGAATGCGTAGACTGGTCTCCTGCGCACTTCTATGGGAACCATAATAGGACAGGGAATCAGAATAAACGGAAGCAGTGCATAAAAAACCGAATGACACTTTTAAAACGGAATATATGATACATGTATAAAATGAATGATTCTTTTAACCGACTTCCACGTTCGTAGACTTTTACCCGAATTATAAGCTGGTTCCCTGTCTTATTATGGTTTCTGTCAATGTATATATCATAAAAAACAATACGTTGCCGTATATAGTGTGTGGTTGTGTTGAATGCAGCCGAAAGTGTGCAGTCCTAAGTGTATTGAAAACTTAAAATGTGTAGCCACTGATGGAATTAAATTATAATGTTCTATAGTTTCTGTCAAAGAACTCGCTTGGAGGCTTTGTCTTATTCATATCAAAATCATTCCATTAACATTTTTTTGAAGATAACCAGTTTACAAATGAATATACAACTGGATATGTGCACTCGATTATCTCTCATACTAAACACATTTTGGTCGGTGGAAAATAATATCTGCTTGCAGGTTGTAAGGAAATTTTCTCAATTCAAACTCAAATCTAAGGTACATTAGGTCAGAAACCTTAAAGTAAAAAATTTCATTATCTCCACTGTCGCACACCAAAGAAATAGACACTTCAGGGTCCCTAGAAGTCAAAAGGGTCATTATCTACATTTGCACCAAAACTCCCAGAAGTCTAAGAAGTCTATGAGTGCCCAAGAATCAGTCGCTGGTCAACTAAATGAACTCCGGAGGGTTTATAGAACCCCAAATAGGTTATAAATCATTTGGCCACAAATATCCTGGAAGTCTGAGAGGAAGTTAGAAGGAGCCGCAGACCATACAAACAAATTTAAGCAAGGAAAAAAACAGCATTCTCAGATGCATTTGGATTGAAAGAGGAGAGGATGCATAAACGGTAAAATAGGAGGCATATTAACTCTATATTTAGGAATGCTGCGCTAGATTTCATTGCCAACTGAGCATTATGACTGAGTATTCCGGCAGGGCATTTTTTTAAATATTTCTAGGAATGACTTGCTAGATTTCTCTGCCGGCTTGACATTCAAGCAGATTATATATTACACTTTATTTCAAAATGCTCCACTTGAGTACTCTATCGGCTCGGCATTCCCGCAGCACATTTATTACACTATAATTTGGACTTCCCCATTTGATTGCTTCCCAACCTCGATATTTCAGCAAAGACTTTTTATACTGTATTTAAGAATGTTTCGCTAGATTGCTTAGCAAGCTGGGCATTTCTGCCGAAAACTTTTACACTATATTTAGAAATCACCTGCTAGATTGCATAGCCAGCTGATCAGTCTAGCACACGATTTTTATACTACGCTAGCTTGCTTAACCAGCTGAGTATTCCAGCAAAACATTTTCACTATTTTTGGAATGCCCTGATAGATTGCGAAGCCAGCTGAGTATTCCAGCAAAACATTTTTACACCATGTTTCGGAATGCTCAACTAGATTACCTAACCAACAAAGCATTAAATAGAGCATTTAAACACTATATTTAGAATTTGACCCGCTAGATTGCTTAGCCAGCTGAGCATTCCATCAGAACATTTACTACAGTATATTAATGAATTGAAAGCCCCGCTGGATTGCTCTGCCAACTCGATATTTAAGCACAGTATTTTTATACTTTATTTAAGATAACCGCGCTATAATGCTTAATCATCTGAGTATTTAAGCAGAGCATCTTTTAATATATTTCAGAATGCTTTACTTGATATTGATTGCTCTGCCAGCTCGACATTCCAACAGAACTTTTATTACACTACCGTATAACTGGTTAATTCTTCGGGTGCAATTTTTTGCGTTTTGGGACTGAAAATAGGTATATTAATTTTTGTGAATTTAATTTCTGTTTTTTTTTCTTCAAAAACGTTTATAATTTTTAATTTTTACACAGCATGTATACAGCCTGAAAACTTGCTAAACTAATTACTTGACAAACTACAAAGGTAAAGGTAAAGGTCTTGTTTATTATAGTGTCACCCCTACTGAAAGGGCCAGCCATTTTGACTTATGAGACACCTTTTGGTTGCATACCATGTACCTCCCAATTCCTACCACTATGCCAGGCGCCAGGCGGATAGAAATCGGTAACCATTCATTTTAACTACCTCGCGGCTCACGAAGCGGCCATTTCGGAACGAGTCCCACGAGAAACATTCATCCTTCAATTAACGCTCCCCGTGGGGCTCGAACCTTCGACCTCCCGATCCGAAGGCGGACGCCTTAACCACTAGGCCAACGGTACTACATGTAAAATCCATTGTGTTAAATTGACTACACCGAGAACGTGTTATAAACATCTCACTTTTTTTTATCTATTTTCACTAGAGCGAGAGGCTACCGGCGTGGTGTGTGTATTGGTTAATTTAACAGGTAAATTGAGGTAACAAACGAGGTAAACTATATAAAACTACGAAATATTTGCGAATTTAATTTTGCGGTCGGAAGGGACCCGCAAAATATCGCAGAAATAAGCTATCCGCAGAAATAACCAGTTATACTTCAGTTGTATTTTAGAATGTCCCGCTAGATTGCTTAGCCAGCTGAACATTCAAGCAGAGCAGTTTCTACACTATATTATATTGATGCTCCTATTGAATGCATTTCTAGCTAAGCACTCCAACAGAGAAATTTTAATCTTTATTTAGGAATGTCCCGCTACATTGCCTGTTCGGCATTTCATCAGAACATTTTTATACGACATGTATATTTAAGAATGTCCCACTAGATTGCTTAACAGGCTGAGCATTCCAGCAAAACATTTTGACACTATTTTTCGAATGCCCTGCTAGATTGCCAAGCCAGCTGTGTATTCCAGCAGAGCATTTTTGACACGATATTTCAGAATGATCTTCTAGATTCAGTAGATTCCAAAGCCAGCTGGGCATTCTAGCAGAGTATCTTTACACGATGTTCCAGAATGCCCTGCTAGATTGCCAAGCCGTCTAAGCATTCCAGCAGTGCCTTATCTACACTATATTTTGGAATGCCCTGCTGAATACCTCTGTAAATTGAGCTTTGCAGCAAGACAGTTCTTGCTCAATATTAAAGAATACCCGTCTAGATTGCTTAGCCAGTTGAGCATTCTAGCAGAGCATTTTAACGCTGTATTTAGGAATGCACCGCTAGATTGCTTAGCCAGCCGAGCATTCCAAAGGAGCATTTTAATAATAAATTTAGGAATGCCCTGCTAGATTGCCAAGCCATCTGAGCATTCTAGCAGAGTATCTTTACACGATGTTTTAGAATGCCCTGCTAGATTGCCAAGCTATCTAAGCATTACAGCAGAGCCTTATTTACACTATGTTTCAGAATGCCCTGATGAATTGCTCTGTCAATTGAGCTTTGCAGCAAGGCAGTTTTGCTCAATCTTTTGATTGCTTAGCCAGCTTAGCATTCAAAGACGATATTTTTCCTATTTTATTTGTTTTGCTTTTTTATTAGCTCACTGTTAACTGCTAAGTTTTCACATACTATATATTTTATCATATTGTTTATTTCAAGGTAACGTGTATCAAAAAAAAAATAAAGAAAAAAAATTATATAAACCATTTTGTCATATAGCAATAAAGTAACCGATTCTAATTTTATTTAAAGACCCATTATGCCTGAGGAATACGTTATTTGTGTCATGTTAAAGCTCAAAAAAGATTACTCATTAGCCTTATAGCTAAGCCAGCTTTTGCATCTGCCTCTACTGCTTTTTGGCAATTATTTTAGTTATAGTGATTGAGTATTTTGTACGGAAGTACTAAAATACTAATTTGCTTAAATTTTGCTCCTTTAAAACAAATAAATTCACGATCAGCACTAATTTCTTTGTGTCATCAGCATATAACATAATTTAAACGTTGTAAAACTCATGTTTGCCCTTTCTAAAGAAGAAAAAACGTTTCTGAAGGCATAATTACGTATTTAAATTGACTCAATTACAGATGTACGTATAACAAAATAGATTTAACATTTTCAAAATACATTTTTAAACTTTTGGATATTTGTTGATTTTGAATAAAAATAATTTATAACACTCGATAGAAAATAAAATGTTTCCATAAAAGATAAAACATCTTACCTTTGATACAGTCCGCAACAAAATAACTTGCTTTTCTATGAACGTGATATATTGAGTATTTATATTATTTTATAATATGTGTAAAGTACAATTATTGTCCTTCAGTCCGGTCACAGCTTGTTATAAAGTTTATAAAAACTTATAAAATAACAACTTAGAAAGTACGCATGTGTTTTTCATTTGAATTATAAGACATATTGTCCAGGAAATATTACATAACACGATTTAAGGATGTAATAAAAATACTGTTTATGTTGATGATAATAATAATAATGATACTAATAATAATAACGATTACGATGATGATGATGTTTATGATGATAATAATGATGATGATGATAATAATAATGATGATGATGATGATTATAATGATGAGGATGATGATGATTACGATGAAAATGATGATGATGATAAAAATAATGATGAGGAGGATGATGATGATGATGATGATGATGATGATGATGGTGATGATGATGATGATGATGATGATGATGATGATGATGATGATGATGATAATAATTGTAATAATAATAATAATAATAATAATAATGATGATGATGATGATGATGATGATGAAAATAATGATGATGATGGTGATGGCGGTGATAATAGTGGTGGTATTGATAATGATGATAATGATTGAAAACAAATGATACGTAATGATGATAACGATAAAAGTGGTGGTGGCAGAAATGATAATAATGATGATGATGGTAATAATAATTGCATAAATGAATTTAAATAATGATGATGCTGATAATCATCATCATCAAAATGATACTGCTGATGATGATGGTGGTGGCAAAAAATGATCATGGTGATGATGATGATGATGATGATGACGACGACGACGACGACGACGATAATAATAATAATAATAATAATAATAATAATAATAATAATAATAATAATAATAATAATAATAAAATAATAATAATATAATAATAATAATAATAATTGTAATAATAATTATAATAATAATAATATAATAATTATTATATTTTTGTGTATTCCTAGCCTGATTTGGGTGAATAGCGTTGCAACATTCTTCAATTTTGGGTCATGTAATAATTATTCTTGAAAACGGAATAATAGTCTCCGGTTTTTGGTCTTGATCTTCATCAAATGTAACATAAAAATCGAAAAATTGTTTTCAGTCAAAACACCATAGTGCAGTCCCTTTAATGAAGCATGTCAAACTCCTTCCAGAGGTTACTTCCCTTTATCTTCGAAGAATTAAGGGGAGATCATTGTGTGGAGATTGCAATATTAGTCCAGGAATTAGTATACATGTACTAGTTTCCTGTATACTTTACTGCGATAACGTGCTGACAGGGGCAGGCTATCAATATCTTTTTAAATTTGCTCTAAGAAGTGATGTTGTCGCTGTGATAGTAATATAGCATTTTGCCTATTTCTAAGAACGGTTATATAACATTTGGAGTAAAAATGATTTTTGGATTATTTAAAGAATGTCAAGATTACAAATAAATGCGGATACTTCGGAAAATCATGCACTTTATATATCATCATAATGATCATCATCACCATTCCATAATGTCATCATCAAAATCATCATCATTTTTTGTCGCCATCATCATTTTGTTCATCATCAGCATCATCATCATCATCATCATCATCATCATTATTATTATTATTATTATTATTATTATTATTATTATTATTATTATTATGCTTGTAGAGGAACACCTCACGTGTCCCTCTGTGCGTTATTTAATGTATTAGCGGGCACCCGAGTATAATCACTGGCATTGAGATAACGAAGCCCTTTTCCTGAGATAAGTCTAAAATCTCGGGATTTTCATTGGTCAATATAAATTCTACGCTGGTTTTCTGACCAACCAAATGCCTGTGATCAGAATATGAGCTTAATAAGGACAATTCTTTATACTGTTCGACCCTTTCCGCTAGTCTTCGGAGTTATTATAGATAATTGCCAAAGACGTTCCGATTGCCTTGTACCCTGTGAACTTTATTAACTCCAGACTGCGGCGACAACTGTTTATACCACGCGGCCAGTGCGGACCAAGAAGTTGATCAGACGGCATGTCCTATTGGTCTGCACTTTTTGAATTTTTGAAAAAAAAAATACCGAAAATGATGACTGGTTTTGCTTAGATGTAAAGATGGACAAGTCCATGTGTTTTTTTTTTTTTTTTTTTATTTTGTTTATAAATCAGCGACTACACGTTTCTTAGAAACTAAATTACCGTAGCTTGACATCATTTGCCATAAATATATACAATGTATATGTATTTGGAATCCATGAAGTCCTCTTAGAAATAATAATCATAATATTTTATATATTATTCATTTATGATAAACAAATCTGGCGCCCATTATGCTGCTCATTTTAAATGGCCATTTTTTTCAGTTTGGTATCCACCTTTATCGGATTCAGCAAACCCTTAAAAGGTAAAATATACCAAGATACCAGTTGTACTACAAACTGTCTCTAGCATCTTATAGAGGGCCAAATTCTCAAAATCATTCCTGTCTATAATCATGTAGTAAATTAAAGCAAATATTTCATTTAAGTACATAAAAAATATTATGAAAATATATAAACAATAAAGGAGAGATCTCGGGCTGTTAACAGCTGTCGGTTCATGGAAAGGTAAAACGATAATATAAATATTACGTATATTTATGAGAATAACATTTTATGAAAAACAAAACATATTCTTAAAAGTGCAGTATTTGCTTTGTCGATGATAATAATAATAACAAAAATAATAATAATAATAATAAAAAAGAAAAGAAAAAAAAATAACAACAATAATAATAATAATAATAATAAAAATAATGATAATGATAATAATAATAATAATAATTATTATAATGATAATAATAATAATGATAATAATAATAATAATAATGATGAAAATAATGATGACAATAATAATAATAATAATAATAATAATGATAATAATAAAATAATAATAATAATGAAAATAATGATGATAATAATGATAACAAAAATAATAATAATAATAATGATAATAACAAAAATAATAATAATAATAATAATGAAAATAATGATGACAATAATAATAATAATAATAATAATAATAATATGAAAATATTGATAATAATAATAATAATAATAATAATAAAAAGAAAAGAAAAAAAATAACAACAATAATAATAATAAAAATAATTATAATAATTATAATGATGATAATAATAATAATGAAAATAATAATAATAATAATGATAATAATAATAATGATCATGATGATGACGATGATGATGATGGCTGTTTAGATGTCAAAACTGGTCCTCGTAGCTTTTATCATTCCCTTCTAATTATGAAGGCTTTAGTTTATATCATGATTATGCCATTGTCCACAGCCAAGCAACTCTACACATTAAATCTTCAAGCAAAGCTAGACTTAAAAACTTCCAAAATAAAGCCAAACAACGCTAGACATAAAAACTTCAACAATAAAGCAAGGCAACGCTAGACATAAAAAATTCAAAAATAATGCCAAAGAACGCAAGACTTGAGAAACTTCAACAATAAAGCCAAACACCGCTAGACATAAAAACTTTTTAAAAAAAGCCAAACAACGCTAGACATAAAAACTTAAATAATAAAGCCAAACAACGCTAGACATAAAAACTTCAACAATAAAGCCAAACAATGCTAGACATAAAAACTTCAAAAATAAAGCCAAACAACGCTAGACATAAAAACTTCAAAAAAAAAGAGTGAAGCAACGCTAGACATAAAAACTTCAACATTAAAGCCAAGCAACGCTAGACATAAAAACTTAAACAATAAAGCCAAGCAAGGCTAGACTTAAAAACTTAAAAAATAAAGCCAAGCAACGCTAGACATAAAAACTTTAACAATTAAGTCAAGCAACGCTAGACTTTAAAACTTCAACAATAAAGCCAAGCAACGCTAGACATAAAAACTTTAACAATAAAGCCAAGCAAGGCTAGACTTAAAAGCTTAAAAAATAAATCCAAGCAACGCTAGACATAAAAACTTCAACAATAAAGTCAAGCAACGCTAGACTTTAAAACTTCAACAATAAAGCCAAGCAACGCTAGACAAAAAAACTTCAAATAAAAACTTCAATGATAAAGCAAAGCAACGCTAGATGGACAATGAAAGTTTTGTTCAAAGAATGGTATTACAACAATAAATCAATGACTTCGTACATATATATCGTATCATATAGCATGAGGGTAAAGGCAAACCAATACCCAAGTTCTCGTAATGGTGTAACACTATCAGTGAATTCCAGCATTTTTACAGCTTCTATAAAGCTAATTTATATGCGAGGATGAATTTTGGCGAAATTATTGAGCTCGTGAATAAAGCCTCGCCTATATATATTTTTTACAGTAGATTATATAAAGGTCACGATGAGCCAATGAAAAACGACGTTACAAACGTGCAGTATTATAAATGGTAAATACGACGTCACAGTAGTAGCGTCGTAACTAAGACATCATTTATACGTCGTGATATATCAAGTAACTGTTTCAAAGTTCTAAGAAACAAAGCATGGATTGAAATGACTTAACAACATGAAAGGTAAGCTGTGTTGTTGTTTTTGTTACTTTATTATTTATTTTTTTTTTCTAGGGAGAGGGGAGCCGATAAATTAAATTTCATAAAATAAAACTTTTAGACCTGAATTTATTCTTAATTTGACCGAATCTTACATCGTTGAGTACATCAAAACTTTTAAATTATCGCATGATAACAAATATGTTACTGTAATGTAATCTTAAACATAATCATGATTGTTATTTAAAATCAGAAAAGTAATTTCATTTATTTTCAGGATTATCAAGTGCGGGTTTACGGGCGATAAAAGAGACCCCCTCTCTTATAGACCCTTATGGTAAGTGCTTGTATATTTGCGTGTAACGAAAACCCTTTTCATAGTGGGTGATGGTTAGATAAAAAAATACATAAGTAAAGAAAATAAACATAGAAAATGCGTATTTGAGCCGCGTCACGACAAAACCAACATAATGGGTTTGCGACCAGCATGGATCCAGACCAGCCTTTCGCAACCGCGCAGTCTGATCAGGATCCATGTTGTTCGCTATCAGTTTCTCTACTTGTAATAGGGTTTGTAAATCCTGATCAAACTGCGCAGGCTGGTCTGGATCCATGCTGGTCGCAAACGCATTACGTTGGTTTTGTCGTGACGAGGCTCATTTGTTATTAGAATACTTTCTAGTGAATAAGTGATGAGGGGCGAAATTTCTCACAGAATTCGGGGGGGGGGGTGTTTTAAGGGGTGTAGTGTCTTCAAAATTTGAGGGATGAAGTGCCTGAGTTGTTAAGTGCCTTCAAAATTTGAGAATGAATTGTTTTGAGGGGTGAAGTGCCTTTAAACATTGATAGTGAAATGTCTGAGGGACGAAAAGTCTTGTTCCCGGGTGATGTATGACATCCCATCTTGTATTGTAGTGTTTTCGGAACAGTAAAAAGCCGGTTTTTTACCGTGTTTAAGCATTTCTTCCGACATAACACGACGGTTTTTAGGCATGGCTTTATGGACCATTCGTCATTTTAAGTGCTAAATCTGTGTTTTTTGGCATTAGTACTTAGACATATCTTCTCTATATTTTATGTTTCAATACTCGCAAATATGATTTAAATATCTCAACTTTTGATATTGGCTTTATTATAACAATTTCCCATGTTACCATAGAATAAAAAGACTTAGCTTTTTTATTGTTTGTGATCTCCCACTTTCATTTTGCAAAGAACTTCCTGCAGATTCACCAATCAAAATAATATGACATCAAAAAGCAGGTCCTAAATGAAAAGAAAGACATTGGGGCATTATTCAAAATCTTAACGAATGTTAAAATATTTCATTTGGAACAAGTATTGATATACAGATTTCCGCCAATCAAAATCAAATAATAATAATATTAAACGTTAATTTTTAATTTGTTTTTTTATTTATTTATGTTTAGGGTTCGTTAAGAGTAATAAATGTACAAATGTTTTTATCTTTAAACTGACGACATTTTAGTTTAAATTTTGTTCTATTTAATAGGATAAAATAGTTTAAAAAATATTAGTATTTATTTCTGTCTTTGCCACATGTATATTGCATGTGCATGCTACGTAACTTCTTCCGGGCGTGGAAGGACCTGGAATAATACATTTACGATTTTATATTTTAGCCAATCCAAACCCAAGGAAAAAGAATAAAGCAAGAGGAAAGACATCTAAAGGCAAGAAAGGAAGTAAAATGATTGCCCCACAAGACATCTGTGACAAAGATATTTTAGCAAAACATGAAATGTGCTCCACGAGTAAAAGTAAGTTATTTCTAACTTTTTAATAATGTGTTTCATTATAAAATAGCCTTTTTGCTAACCATTATTTTGCTCCACAAATATTGTTGCGTAACATTTTGTCTTGATGACGTTTTGTGCTTTTATTTCCATTTTAAATCTGCTCAGTTTAATGAGAGAACCATAAATAAAAAGTATTAAGATTTTTATATGTATGTGTAAATTATTTTATATTAAAGGGAATCCACAGAGGTTTAAAAGCCTAAAACATAACAATTGAATTTCTTAGACTTTTACTTAAATTTTGTATATTGGCTGCATTTAGAAAAAGTAGTCCGGCAGATATCAGTGAAAATATGGAAAATATGTTTCACTGCAGTGAAAAATAATTTTTTACAGTGAAAAAACGGAAAATGAAAATACGTATCTGTCTGTCTGTCCGTCCGTCCGTCCGTCCGTCCATCCATCCATCCATCCATCCATTTAATTATATATTTATTTTTATTCTACAGGCAGCAAAATGGGATCTGAATTGACGCTTGACATGTATATTCCTGACGGTAAAAATGATTACTTGGAGCAGAAAAAGATGGTCGAAATGGAAGCATTTTTCAGGTTTGATTTTAATGATTTGATATTTGAGCCGCGTCACGAAAAAACCAACGTAATGTGTCTGCGACCAGCATGGATCCAGACCAGCCTGCGCATCCGCGCAGTCTGATCAGGATCCATGCTGTTCGCTATCAGTTTCTCTACTTGTAATAGGGTTTGTAAGCGAACAGCATGGATCCTGATCAGACTGCGCGGACACGCAGGCTGGTCTTGATCCATGCTGGTCGCAAACCCATAATGTTGGTTTTGTCATGACGTGGCTCATTTGTTGTTTCTTGTTATAAATAGTTTTATGCCGTATTAGAGGGGTTTTATAAGAGACTGATTTTCGCACGATGCAATAAACAAGTATGAAGAATATCTTTATGAAATTGAAAACAAATGCAGGTCAAATGGTCTTCAAATTTGGGGATTTAAAGATTCGCGATGGTTATTTTTTTTTAACCAAATAGCCATTTTAGTTCTTTTGAATTACAGATTTTAGCTATATGTACATGATCATTGTAAAATGTAACTATATTCTATCAAAACAGTTCCACCAAATTTAAAAAAAAATGAAATGATCAACAATATTATTGTACATGAATTACAAGGAGAATTGGAGTATTGTATAAATCGATTAATAAAGTTTCCATACTGACTTAATTCATCGATTTCAATACAAAAAGGAGATATTGAATGAGTGTAGTTTCAATACTAAATTGATTGAACGAACTGAATAAAATAACCTTATGCGAATCTCTTACCAGCATTGTATTACTTTAGTCGACGAGTTCAATAAATTTAATAATTAAGTTATTAAGATGCGCTAAATGTTAGCGTTACACAATACGCGCGATAATGAAAATTTATCTTTTTTTCACTTTAAAGTCTTTATTTTGGATATGAAAAAATAGAAAATTATATTCGTGACTAATTGAACTTGTTGGATAAGATAATACTATGCTCGCCACAGGCTCACATAATATATTTTTTTCAACTCGTTCAATAAATTCAATATTGAATCTTCACTCATGTGATATCCTCTATTTTATCACATACCAAAAATATGAAATCTTTACAGAGTCTTTACCAATCTCCACGCAGTGATCTCCCCTTAATTCTTTGGCGCCAATTAAGGGGGTAATCACTGTGAGGAGTTTGAGTTTTTACGTTATGTTTGTATTAGGCAAATGACGTCACGTCAATATATTTGCACGGTCGTGTAATACCGTTTTTACTGAGTCGCAGAGATGTCGTGGTATGTGATAAATTTAATAACAACGCTAAAGAAATGTATTATTCTATTTATCACATACTCAAAATAAGAGCAGTTGACATTCAAACATTTTCTACATTGACTCCATATAACAATTAGCGTGAATTTAACGCTTAGTTTTTACGACGTCACGTCAAACTTTACGGCCAGGGTATTTGATAAAACTAAAAAGAAAATAACAAAAACCAAAATAAATAATAAAAGAAATAAAAACAACAAAAGAAAACAATAACTTATCTATTTGGCTTACTTTGATCATGGTGATGAAAATTACGATTAAATGTTGTTGTAGAGTGAAAAGGGAAGGTATGAACCCGTACAGGGAGCAAAGCTCTAAAAGTTTACAAATGTGTCGCCTGGCATCTTCAAAGTCACGTGATCATTTGATTTCATTGATGCCAAACAAAGAATCATCAAGTAAGTATAGTGTCATAATAAAAAATGGAAGAAAAAAAAACCTACTTAAAACAAAACTTAATATTATAATTATTTGAAAAATGGGAGAAGAAAATCTATTTAAAACAAAACTTGATATTATAATTACTTGAAGATATATGTCTGTAACTATGAATTAGTGTTGGTAGTTTTTGACTCCGGATCATGGCAGTGAGCCACATTGAATTTAACAGAGCACAGTTCAGCCACCGCATCGTTCCTGAGCATGCTGTAGTAGTTAACCAGTATTATTTGCCTCCACTTTCACATGGAACTGATAACCTCTGATCATATCATAGCAGATGTACAGAATGACCGTAGAAAGGATTTCATGATCAATCATAACGAAAGTGACCAGAACCATCTGGGAATCAAACCAGGATCAACTGCGTTTGTTGTTGTTGTTGCTGGGTTATTTTTGCAAAATCAGTAAGCAATTACATCGATTTTTAAAATCCATGTTGTTATTTTTGTATCACATTCACTAAATTAACGATGAAAGCAATTCTGCAAAACATTATTTCACTTTTTTATAAATTGCTTGTTTTAATTTAGATATGTATATAAATAATGACATAGTGACATCGGCCAAGCAAGAGTTAGAAATGATTAGAAGACATACAAATCGCCTGGTTGGAAGAAAAGAGTCCAGGTAATTACAATTATATATCATTAAACATCTATAAGAAAACGTTTTAAATATCAAACGCAAATAAAAACATATTCAACTCAAATAAAAACGTATTTATGCAAATAAAAAATGTATTGAACGCAAATAAAAAAACGTATAAAACGCAAATAAAAAACGCATTTAACGCAAAAAAGAAGTATTTAACGTAAATAAGAAACAACGCAAATACAAAAGCATTTAACGCAAATAAAAAAAAACGTATTTAACGCAAATAAAAACCGTAATAAACGCAAATAAAACGCATTTAACGCAAATAAAAAAAGTATTCAACGCAAATAAAAAAATCGTATTAAATGCACATAAAACGTATTTAACAGAAAGAAAAAGCGTATCAAACGCAAATAAAAAACGCATTCAACGCAAATAAAAAACGCATTTAACGCAAATAAAAAACGTATTAAACGCAAATGAAAAAAAGCATTTAACGCAAATAATAAACGTATTAAACGGAAATAAAAAACGTATTTTACGCAAATAAAATACGTATTTAAGGCAATTGAAAAAAGTATTTAACGCAAATAAAAAGGAGGTATTTTTACGCAAATAAAAAAACGCAAATATAAAAGGTATTTAACGCAAATAAAAACGTATTAAACGCAAATAAAAATATTTAGCGCAAATAAAAAAACGTATTAAACGCAAATAAAAGAGTATTTAATGCAAATAACGAATTCTTCCGAGTATCTTTCAACGAATGTGCACCGAAAAAAAACCTGCAGGAAACACGCAACAAATCGTTAAAACGCTGTAAAATTATAATTGTCTACATATACAATATTTTGTTATTGTTAAAGGCCCATTATGCCTTACAAATACTATCAGTTTTAGATTTTTGATCTTCATTTGCTACTTTTGCTCTGTTTATTTTTGGTATGATTAATATGGGTTAGTATTTTGTATGAAAGTCAAAATATTACTTTTTTTACATTTTGCTACCTTTGCAACACATTACTGGACATTTAGCGACACTTTCTTCAAATGTTATACATCTTAAATGCTCTAAATTCATTAATAAATCATTATTAAACAATTGCTTGAAATTTCTAAAGAATTATTGAATGTGTTTTCTGAGGTATAATGTGCCTTTATGTTTTAAGACAGGTAAAATGATTACATTGAGTCACGCCGATACTGCTCAAAATGCAAAATGAAACTTTCTGACTTTACAAGAGTAAATGCCGCGATGCTTGTTTGTTTCATTTTAAGCCTTTTTCCAGCAGTATTTAAGTCATATATAGGCGGTTAGTTTCCTAACCATCGTTCCTGGAGAGTTACACCAGTGCTAGACTACCTTCCTCCGCGCTAAACTACCAAAGCATCTCCCGGGGACCGAACCCACGCCAGAGAGGTAACTGGATTAGAAGTCATCGACTCTAACCCCTCGACCACGGAGGCGGTCTTGCATCCATATATTATTTTAGACACAGGCGGGCACCACTTAGGCTGATGTCTTTCCTCCATAAAAAGAATCCAAAGTTTCTTATGGGGTTCGAACCCAAAAGGCAAAGAATTGAGAAGTGTTCGGATGTCAGATTCCATAAGTATTCTGCCAGTGAATTGAAATAAATCTTCATTTAGTGCTTATTCTGATACTCAAAGCATGTTAAACTGATTCTTTATTTCGTGATTTTTCATTTTGCAGCGAGTTAAATTCGTTATCTCAGCAGTCAAAGAAAGCCTCCAAGTTACGGGAAATGGTGTTTGGCGTCCGAGACAAAACGAACAATAGCGTAGAATGTCAAAATCACGTTACGAATATTGACAGCAGACGGCCTCACTTTTTGGCGCCAATTTCTACAATACCTGAGGCGACAAAAAGAACAGGAAAACAAAGACATTTCTCTGGGAAATACAGAGATAACAAAAGCAGAAGTAAAGAGGGAACTGATGTACGTATGAGTTTGGAAAATGAAGAAAAGTGCATGAATGAAAATGAAGAGGAGTTTGACTTCTATGTGTAGACCTTATTCGAAAATGATGAAATAAATTTTTAAAAGTTATGATAAAAATCGTTTGTTTTTAATGTATGCAATATCTTAAGCCGAGCTAGGCAGTCCTAGTCCTAGCCATTAATACCTCTTGCTGTTGGACTTTCAAATTTACTTTATGCACCAGACCATTGCAACTAACCCCATTTTGGTCTTTCCATAGCCATGTTGCCATTGTGAGGACAATGTCGGTATCACCACGTGCACAATGGCCATTGTAAAGCAATGTCAATCTGATCACAGCCATATCGCCATCGTGAGGACTGTGTCAATCTAACCACGGGCAAATTGCCATTGTGAGAACTATTATTGTCTTACCACGTGCAAATCACCATTGTGAGGACTATGTGAATCTTCACGACAGTGCCGCCGTTATGAGGACTATGTCAATCTTACCACGGTCAAAACGCCATTGTGAGGACCATGTTAGTCTTAACTCCGGAAAAACGCCATTGTGAGGACAATGTCAGGCTTACCTCGGGAAAAACGCCATTGTGAGGACAATGTCAGTCTTAACTCGGGAAAAACGTCATTGTGAGGACAATGTCAGTCTTAACTCGGGAAAAACGCCATTGTGAGGACAATGTTGATCTTCACAATCGTATCCATATTATGACTACTATGCTGGTCAAAGTCATGTCCTCATTGTTAGGACAATGTCAATCTTACCATTAAGATAATAAGAAACAACACACAAAGGATTGTCATTTTATTGACAAAAGTAAAGGTATATTAACACAGTGAAAAGAGGCTTATTTGAGTAGAAATGATAGCTTGCTTTTTTAAAATTTATATCTGAATTATATTAAAACTGATACAGTGAAAAACACCTTAAACGTTAGTGCAGGATCAAAAATCAAAAACAAAAGGAACAATTTTAGAGGCTGGTAAAATGATGGTTAAGTTTTTATTCTTAAATGAAATAATAAAAAGAGTTGCAGTTTTTGTAAGGAAGAAGTAATCAAATAATAATTCTAAAAAGAGGTTTACTCCCATATATACATGTATATAAACATTAAAAGATAAACAAGAGGGCCATGATGGCCCTGAAGTCGCTCACCTGTATATACATGTAGGCCCTCGGGGCGGGGCAGGTTTAAACCCCCAGGCTTTTATTTGAATAAACTTGGTAGACACCCATAGAAGATGTTTCATGCTAAACATCTAAGGTCTAGCTCGTTGGGTTTTTTAAAAGAAGATTTTTTCAAGTTTTTTCTTTACACACATAGTTAAAAACAATGACTCACCTGGGGCAGGGCCAGTTTTGACCCCAGGGCTTTTATTTGAACAATCTTTGTAGACACTTACTAGAAAATGTTTCATGCTTAATATCTAAACTCTAGCTATTTGGGTTTTTTCAAAAAAGATTTTTTAAGTTTTTGCTATACACATAAAAGGAAAATCAATAACCCCCGGGGCGGGGCCAATTTTGACCCCAGACCTCTTATTTGAACAAACTTGGTAGACATCCATTAGAAGATATTTCATGCTAAATATCTTAGCTCTAGCTCTTTGGGTTCTTTAAAAGAAGATTTTTAAGTTTTTACTATATGCATTTAGGGAAAATCAATGACCCCCTGGGGCGGGGCCAATTTTGACCCCAGGGCTTTTATTTGAACACACTTGGTAGACACTCATTAGAAGATGTTTCATGCTAAATATCTTAGCTCTAGCTCTTTAGGTTCTAAAAAAGAAGAATTTTTAAGTTTTTACTATATGCATATAGGGAAAATCAATGACCCCCTGGGGCGGGGCCAATTTTGACCCCAGGGCTTTTATTTGAACAAACTTGGTAGTCACTCACTAGAAGATGTTTCATGCCAAAAATCTAAGCTCCCACTTTGGGTTTTTTAGAAGAAGATATTTAAAGTTTTTTCTTTTGGTTGCCATGGCAACCAGAGTTCTGCATGGAATTAAATTCTTTGAACAATTTTCAAAGGTGACCACCAAAGGAACATTCCTGTGAAGTTTGGATGAAATTGGCTTAGTGGTTTATGAGGAGATGTAATTTATAGTAAAAGTTTACGGACGCCGGACGGACGGACGAAAAGCGATCACAAAATATCTGGATTTTCTCAAGAAATCTTCAGCTGTGCTGCTTTAAAGCTACAAAATTCATCAATTTATTAGATGCAAATATCAGTTGTTGGCACATTTCAAAGAATTTACTAAACAAATTCTTAAAGTTTACAAATATCTGGATTTTCTCAAGAAAAAAAGACAATACCTTATACAATGTGAAAACAATTTACTTCCATGTGTGCAAGAAAAATATGCATTTTCGAAGTTTCACTGCATCTGGGAAAGAAAGGCATTAATATCTATACATTAACAAAGACCCGTGTGTACTCCATTGACATCTACAATAATTAAAGCAAATACTACAATGTCCTGCTATATAAAAGCTTTTAACAACTATGAACAAATTTATATTGGCAGATGTAAAATAATATTTAAGCATTCAGCGACCATTTTCTTATACAATAAAAAGGTTCTTATTACTATTGACTTGTAGCCAGGATGATTCTGAACAGCCTTTATATAGCTGAACAATCTATATATACCTGAAAAATCTATATTTAGTTTAACAATCTATATATAGCTGAACAATCTATATATAGCTGAACAATCTAAATATAGGTTAACAATCTATTTATAGCTGAACAATCTTTATTTAGCTGAACAATCTATATTTAGCTTAACAATCTATATATAGCTGAACAATCTATATATAGCTGAACAATCTATATATAGTTGAAAGATCTATATATAGCTTTGGTATTTAATCATCAATGTTGTATTTATTCTCCAGAAAAAAAATTACTTTGGCCAAGTGTAAGTACTGTTCTGTATTTTTGTAAATAACTATATATTTTACGAGTTGTGCTTATGAATCATTCTTAGTCAAGATATGTCTTTCAAAATAATTTATGTTGAACTTTTCTTTAAAGAAAAAAGAGAGAAAAATTCTTCACATTATGATCTACAACTATCAAGCCAAACCCACACTGTCTCTCTAAAAGGACAGCATTACAGCTAATTTTAGGAAGACCACAAATGCCTGTCTGTGCTTTCTCATAAGGAAAACTCCATTGTCCCTGTTGCAATCTGAATTCAAAGTAGGGACGGCCAAAAACTTCAAAGTCAGAATCATAAGACTCACAAGGCAATGGAAGTCCAACCTTTCACATTAAGTTACATAATATTTTAAAGGGACTCCACTGAGACTTTTTTCACAGGATGGGACTCCAACCTTTCACATTAAGTTACATAATATTTTAAAGGGACTCCACTGAGATTTTTTTCCAGAATAATAATTCTTATTGTGAAAAATGACCCAAAATTGAAATTGTTGTGCATTTTAAGATTATAACACAAAAATGTGATTTTTAATTGTTTCTGAGAATATTTCACAATCATAATTAGCATATCTTTCTTTATCACATACCCGTGCCGATTTTGTGACTCCGTAAATATGGTATTGCACGGCCGTGCATATATTTTGACGTGACGTCATTAGCGTTATACAAACATAGTGTAAAGACGTGCTAAATGTTAGCGTTATACTATAGGCGCGTCAAAAAACAATGACTCTATTTCACTTTAAACGGTCTTTAATCTTTATTTTGGGTATGTGATAAATAGAATATTAAATTCGTGTAAGTTCATTACTGAATTTATTGCACTCGTTGAATAAAATAATATTATGCTCGCCAGAGGCTCGCATAATATAATTTTATTCAACTCGTGCAATAAATTCAGTATTGAACTTACACTCATTCAATATCCTCTATTTTTTAAAGGCCTCAACTGATTTATTTAAAAAATTATAACTTTTTGTTTTTAGGCTATTGGACCTTAGTGGAGTTCCTTTAAAACAAGAAAATATTATGCATCCAACCCTTACCCTGTTGTTTTTTTTTTTCGGTGTACCGGAATCGCCCTTCTGAATTCGAAACAGTTAATTGTAAATTTCAAGGATTTATCAAAATAACAAAAACTCTGTAGCCTCCAGTGCCTAGCCTGGTCAGACAGTACAGAAGGTCAGGCCGGCCTGGTTATGTACAGGTATTTAAACCAAGTCATCGCTGCTTAAAATTCAAAAGGTCAATGCCTGAAAAAAGCTGAACACATTTACAGATTGTTCTCAGGTATAATGTGACTGACATCCTATTTTTGCTAAGCATATTTACAGCGAGCTAATATTTGTTATGCTTGAATAATTATGTTACAGTTAAGTATGTTAAAAAATCATGCATTGTTACATAAAATCTCTGTTTAACAAATTGACCCATTAACATATCATAACAAACGAAATAAACATGTTATCTTCAAAAGGTTATAAAACTAAATGCTCATTAGAAGTTATTATTATAATGTATATACCTACTTATGTCAATGTACATAATTATTATAAATCCAATATCTATAATATGCAAATCATATTATCCAATCCAATAAATATGCAAATCATGTTGTCCAATCCAATAAATATGCAAATCATATTATCCAATCCAATAAATATGCAAATCATGTTGTCCAATCCTATATTTATACAAATCATGTTGTCCAATCCAATAACTATAGTATGCAAATCATGTTGACCAATCCAATAGCTATAGTATGCAAATCAAGTTGACCAATACAATAACTATAACATGCAAATCAAAGTGACCAATACAACATGTACAATAACAAAAATATGCAATTTATATGGTCCAATCAAATACCTATAATATGCAAATCACATTATCCAATCCAATGATTATAGTATTTTCAAATCTAATACCTATAATATGCAAATCATGTTGTCCAAGCTAATACTTATAATATGTAAATCATTTTTTCAAATCAGATACATGTAGTTATATGCAAATCATTTTGTCCAATCAAAAGACTATATATGAAAATCATATTTTTCAATTGCATATTTTTTTTACAAAATATTTTTCAATTTGATAATTTTATACTACATAATTTCATGAAAATCATACTGTCCAATATTCTAATCATACATAAATCACATTGTCTAATCAAATAGTCTAGTCTACTAAATTTTTTACAAGGACTGGCAGTAAGAAGTTTTGAAGAATCAATGTCAACATTGATTTTTTTTAAACTGACAAAATTTACTTTTTTAAGAAATTCAATTCTCTAGCATGTTAAAAAATAAAAATAAATAAAAAACAATGGCAATCTTCCTATTCTGACTATATATTCATATTTTCTAAATCTAGAGGGTATTTTCTTCTCTATGCTACCCCCACCCCCCAATCATATTTTTAACCTTTAATGACATCACAAACATCTGGTGATGTCATTTTCAAAATGATGTAAAGATCTGTTTTCTATTGCCAGCAGTCATATTATGATAAAAATAGTTGCACCCAATACAAACCAATGGAAGACTTCATTCTTCAAAAGAATTTAAAAAAAACAAAACAATTTGACAACACTTGAATTAGCCTTTAAATTTGCAAAACAAAAATGTCTCCCAGGGTGTCCGTTTGAACTTTAAAATGACTTTTTGACCTTTCAAATTTCCAAAAGACCTGATAAGACCTCAGGATTTTTAACTGGAGGCTCAAATTTTGTTGAAATCATAGGGATTTGGCCTTGTAGATGGTAAAAGTGACCATTACTGGTCAAAATGACCCTCAGGATTTCATGGCTAGTGAACACCCTGTACCCTATACACACTGACAGATAGCACATGTTATTCATATATTAACAAAACTCCAGGCTACCATTATTTTGAAAACTTTACTTATTTACATAGACCTATTATTATATAATTATGTCACAAGAAGACAAAAACAAGAACACCATATGCAGTGCTAACATTCATCTGTTAAAAAAGCGGCATTATTTCATTAAATTTGCTTTCACATTTGTGCAACTTGTGTAAAAATTGCACCTAAGGAACAATTCCAAGTTTCATGTCGAAAACTTTGAAATTATTTGAATAATGAGCTACATTAAATATTTTGCAAAATGAAAATATCATAATAGCTTAACTTTTTCTTCGAAACAGATTAGCTAAAAAACCAACATACATGTACATTACCATAGCTTTTAGAATTATTTTCGTATTCACTGCAGTAACAAATGAATACAGTGGTATGATACTTAAAAAATAAATTTGGCAATTTGCAGAAGTGAATCAACAGAAAAAGGTTACACTGCGAAACAAAAAGGGTCTACATTTTGTAGTATTAATCTATTCTCAATGCAGATATAATGAATCTGATTAAATCAATAAATTCTCTGTTAAGTCATTTAAAGCTAATACATTGTATATTAACACCAATAATGTTTCTACACAGCTTTCAATTAAGTGATATAAATAAGGCAAGAAAATACACTTTAAATGACCACGAAATTAGAAATTGGCCGACTTTCTTACACAATTTGTGAAAATTTCAACAAAACAATGATTATTTTTTTACAAACACTAAAAACTTTATGATTTATCCATTGTGGAAAAAATGCACAATTAAAAACAACGGCTTTTGATGATTTCATTACAAAATAGAGTTGGTTATGATTATGTGCAAGTTATATGGACCCATTATGTAACCATTATGTGCAAGTTATATGACATATATTGTGTCAGTGTATAGTGGTCATTATGTGCTGGTAATATGACCCATTATGTGCAAATTATATAACTCATTACATGCAAGTTATATAACCCATTACATGCAAGTTATATAGTCAATTATGTGCAAGTTATATGACCCATTATGTTCAAGTTATATGGCTCAATATAATTCTGCATGTTTGTCGAGATTTCATTGGACAATTGTGACATCTATACTATTATCTATATAACCAGTTGTTTTCAAAGTTATGTATGATCACTCTGCTTGCAAAGGAATTAGTTACAAATGCTTAATACAAGGGAGACAACTTGAATTGTGACAATAATATATCAAGCTAAAGTTGTGTCCCTTGTTCGTTGTGTTAAATTTTGTTTGCTGCTAGGTTATGGCAATCTGGTCATTTAAAAATTTAGCACTATGTGACCTAAAGTTTTACTTCCAGAAAAAAGTAAATGAATAGTTCTCTATATTAATGCCTTTTAGGGTAAATGCAGAATGCAAATTTAGTTGATGAACTCATACATTGCATATACAATATACTTAAAAATCCATGTTAGTCACTAACAATAAGTAATAAAACTAAGACCTTTGTAATGACATGAAAAAGTTACTCTTCTTCAAAATCTTAGTTTAATAGTAATTACTACTATTTCATTAAATGCTCTAAAATAGAACCAGAAAACTAAGAAATCAAGTCAACTTAACAATGTTAAAGAAAGAATTAAGTTGACAATTCAACTTGATATTAGCACAGAAAGAAATAATTACAACAAATTGAAGCATACAAAAATTAGTTCAACAAATAAAAAATATTAAAACAAATTTTTATTAAATATTAAGACTATAGACATTATGAGTTAGTGTCCGTTTATACTTCTGGAGCTAATAAAAGAACAAATTGCTACTGTAACAATACAAAAATAGTGTCACTTGTTATAGATTAACATAGTTATAAACATAACAAGCTATGATAATATGCTACTGACTGTACAACATTCTAACATGGCCGCCTTAATATCATTATTTAACAATAACATTTGTGTGTATTCTAGGCTTAATGAGGGTCCATACACCTTTTCAGGCACCTTAAACAATAACTAAGCTCTTAAGCCCATAATATAAACCATATGTGACGTTTTTGAAAATGAAAACTTGACACATTATTTAACTTCAAATACTTGTATGACATCAAGAAACAAAATGACATATATGATGTTGATCATGTCAATCAACAAATTGACTTATTGTGATATCAATAAACAATGCCAATAAACAACTGACAATGATGTCATTAACCAAAGTGACAAAAGAATGTCAATAACCAAACTGACATAAGATATCAATGAACAAATTGACATAAGATATCAATGAACAAATTGACACATATGTCAATAAACAAATTGACCTATATTATATCAATATACCAAGAAGGCATATACACTGTGTAGAAACAATTATACCTCCTGTGATCACATAAAAAGGTTAAATTGATCTGTATATGCTTACAATACATGATACAGTGATAGGAAGTTACAGAGATTGGAAGTTAAAGGTGCTAGCCATCACAATAACATAAACTCACTGATTTGTATAGGCTCACAGTAAATGATGCAGTGAATTCCCTTTCTACACAGTGATATATGACATTAATGAACAAAATGTCATATACTGTATGACATCAATTATGACATCAATTAATCAAATATCATGTATGACATCAATTAACTAAATGCCATATACTGTATAACATCAATTATGGCATCAATTAACCAAATGTCATATATGACATCAATTAACCAAATGTCACATATGACGTCAATTAACTAAATGCCATATACTGTATAACATCAATTATGACATCAAGTAACCAAATATCATATATGACATCAATTAACCAAATGTCACATATGACGTCAATTAACCAAATGTCATATACTGTATGACATCAATAAACAAAATGTAATATATGATATCAATAAACCAAATGTTATATATGACATCAATAAACCAAATGTCATATATGATATCAATAAACCAAATGTTATATATGACATCAATAAACAAAATATACTGTATGGCATCAATTATGACATCAATTAACCAAATGTCATATATGATGTGAATAAATCTATGACATGACATTATGACATCAATAAACCAAAACAATGTCATGTGCATTTTTTCTCCACTGAATGTAGTTCAAAACATATTAAAATTGTTTTTCTATGCACATAAAAAAAATGCAAATAGATAATAAGACATTATATTAACTTTCACTACATTGTTGTGTTTTGCATGATTCATGGTTCAGATAGTTTGTAATTAATCAAACATACCTATGAACTACTTGATTATATTTTTACTGGGCATTTAATCTAGAACTGTGCAGTATTATTCGACCATGCACACAAAGTTTAAAATCTGTTTCAAGAATCAACCATGAGACTCAGCTTGTTCTAATGTCACAGATACAGAATTAACAAGTGAACAAAAGTGCCATATATGAACAATTAAAAAGGAAATTAAATAACACTGTTAAACAGTGAATGAATCCGACTTGATTGACTCAAAGCAATAGATAATCTGACTCATGTTAGACAAACCAATCAGAGATGAAAAAAACAAACAAAGAAAAAACAAAAACAAAAAACAATAAGAAAATGAAAGTAAAAGAAAATGAGTGTAAACTTACTAAACTATGACACTTCAAGGTATAAAGCTTCAATTTATCATCCTTAAAAATTTAACAATTACCCTTCTACATGTGTATATCAATTAACTTTTCTGTCCTTAATTTGGAACAGATTTGTATAAAACATTTCAATATCAAAATACCACACTGATACAGGCAACAGTACAATATACTCTGTGGGAATGGATAAAAACCCTCCCGGATGACAGCCCTCCCAGACAAAAGCCCTCCTGTCCAAAAATGACAAGGCAGACAAAAGCCCTCCCGTGAAAATGACAGGGCAGACAATATCGTTACCTTAGAGCAGTTATGGATTTACACATTATATAACTGAATAGAAGTTAACCAGTTAAGTGAGAAGTTAACTGAGGTGGCGATATTTCTGTACATTTCAACCAGTTATGATTAGTCACAAGAGTGATTCAAATTAGCTTTGAGCTTTCATAGCAATCATGCTTAAACAGATGTGTATAAAGTAAATTAAATACATTATAGGGATTAATATCATTAGTAAATCAATCAATACACTTATTCTGATTCATGGTAATATTACCCTATGACTAATAATACATCATAGTTTGTAACTAATGAACAATGTGTTAAAATCAATATCAAACTATCAGAAAAATGCTGATCTTATTTAGAATCGCCATACTATTCATTCCCA
This sequence comes from Ruditapes philippinarum, assembly GCF_026571515.1. Classification (NCBI taxonomy): domain Eukaryota; kingdom Metazoa; phylum Mollusca; class Bivalvia; order Venerida; family Veneridae; genus Ruditapes; species Ruditapes philippinarum. The sequence goes on from NW_026865140.1 coordinate 25,578, forward strand.
AGCATTATTGTATAAAAAATTTTAGTACGAAAAGGCTTGTGATTGGAAAAAAGTGCAAATAAAAGAGAACAAATTTTGAATTAAAATAACCAGATATAATTCTGGAACAAAAAAAATATAATATATGTTATAATACTCTTCATGGAGCCAATATAGTTGGGTTCCATTCTCATAATAAGAAATCATCTTTGCTTACATTAGTAATCTTTGGCTTGATTAATTTAAAACATGAGAATCATATTAATAAATGCATTATTAGGCAAATACATGTAGATTAGATTGAAATATCACGTGAGTATGCTTAATATTAGACTAGCTGATAGCTCGTTATAGATTGTCGCATTTTTACATTGGTACATGTACATACATGGCACATTATGCTATACATTTGTATTTAGAACATGAACAAAATACATGTTTATAATTATCACTGACATGAAAAAAAATTTTTCTTCCTGTTTACATGTATTTGATAACACATAAACCAGCTTTTATATCTGCTATAATTATAGATAGTTATATCAATAAACAAGCTATTTATCTGTAACAATTCTGATTAAAGGCACATTATGCCTTAGAAACCAATAAATTTTTTCCTACTTTATAAAGAAGAAAACATGTGTTTTATACCTGAAGAAATTAGCTTTAAACATGAAATAATTTGTCATAACAGTAGCACAATGAAAACAAAGTAGTAGTTTGACTTTCATACAAAATTATAAATAAATGCACTAATTACCAAAAAACAACAGATGAAAAGATCGTTCAGTTAATTACCCAATGATTAACTGTTTCGGAACTATAAAAGTACACCAAATATATGTAAAGGAAAAATCTTTTTTAGAAATAAAGGAAAAACGTTTCTAAGGCATAATGGGCCTTTAATTGAATGTCCATTCCATTAAACAATAAACCATAAAGGTGTCACCTTTTACTGTCCTGAAACATTGTTGACCTATTGACATTCTTGAATTAAACTAAGTGATAGTTTTTTTATATTAAAAACATATATTTTAAAATTAGCACATTGATTAATTGAAATATGACTATCTACATGAATTTACAAAGTAACAAAATTATACAAGGAATTTATATCAGATTTGGAAACTGAGCCATATTAAGAGAATACATGTACTTAATTTGTTAGTATTTTTAACTTTCGTTCATCATTCTTAATCTATCATTAAGTAAAAAGAGTTAAAAATGATAAAGTCTCAAATTCAAAATGTTAAACAATACAGTATAACTATGAATCCTTTTACAAACTATGTCCGGCCCAGATTTTAGTTCTGGCCCAGATTTTAGTTAAGTGCAAACTAACGGGTCCTGGCCCAGTATGAAAAATAAAGTACTTTTTGGCACAGTGTTAAGGTGGTACACAAATTAGTGTTGTTTGCCCTAGAGTGTTCAGTATAAAAAAGTGTAAAAAAACCAAAGGTTACTTGGCCTAGTTTCTTACATTAAATAAAGTTAAACAGTCTGGTCATGCGTCTAGTTAAAACAAACTAGTGTCGTTTAACCGAGTGTAGAGTGTAACAACCATGCAGTCTGACCTAATCTTTACACTACAGTAATAATGATTTAGTGGTGTGTGACCCAGTGTGTCTGTTATAAACAAACTAGTGTTGTCTTGCCCCGTGTAATCTGTTACTGACAAAAGGTGTAGGAGGTGTTTCATATACAACAGTTGAAATCGGTTTCAAAGGCTTCCTTGTTTTCAAGGTTGTTTGGAATTTTTGTGACTCCGCCTGTAGGCCGGCCTTGCTACCAAATATGGTAAAACCCGTCAAACTTGACAAACTGCTTGACGACAGCTTTGGCCTAGGTAGTGGTAAACTTTCTAACTTGCCATGTGGCACTGTCATGTTTGCAATTTCATGCACATTTTCCGTTGAAGAGTAGACTTGAGCAAATTTGGATAAAGACCTATCGGAGAGTCTTGCTGGTGCTTTATTTGCAAGAGTTAACTCCCCTGGGGTAGGGTTGCTTCCCTTGTGCACTTTTGCTGCCATATTGAGCCGGTGATTCTGCACACTGGCCTGATTCTTTCCCGTAAAAGCCCAGTAGACTGGCGAACTAGATTGACCTTTCTTTCTCGAATCTCTCCTTGACCTTTGACCTTCAGTCTTTACCTTTTTAAGCTTCTTATGTTTTTTAGGGGCAGATAACTCATGCTCAAGATGATTTAACCCAGGTAATCTAAATAAGTTTTCGTTACTTTTACTAGCATAAAAATTCTCATTCTTTCCATCGGTGTCGTGATTGTACACAGAATCTGCTATGTCTTTGAGCAAATACGAGGAATTTTGATCATCTAAGATTGATAGATCAATTGGTCCGTCAATGAGTCTTGTATTGAACACACCATAAGAATCCAAATCTTCATCTTCTTTTGGCAATTTCATTTGATAAGAAATTTCTTTTTCGATCGATCGTCTTATTTCATCTTCATTAAATTCTTTTCTTTGAGCATTAATATCCTTGTTTCGGTTCTGTACACTTTCTGTACTAATATCTAACGTAATCTCTGATTTGGTGAGGTTTCCTGGTCTAAGGCCGCTAAAATCTTTCTGATATGCTTCGTTGTCCAATCTATCACTGTACCCTCTTTCTGTAAATGTCCCATCGATTCCTGAGCTTTGAAATTGTCCACTAAATTCATCTTCAACATCTGGTGAGAAAACAAACAGCCTTTGCTGTCCACTCATGTTATCACCCAATAAATTCCCTGTTTGATGATCGTTTGAGTTGCCTCTCATTTCATTACTGGCATCGGCATTTTTCGAGTTTTTGTCACCTGAATTACCACCGTTATTATCACCTGATCCGTTAGACCCCTGAGAATCACCGGCCAAAAAATTAAATAAACCAGCGTCTGCTACTGGCTCAGAAATGGTATCCCTGAAGAAAACTACTATCACTGATATATTGTCCGAAGATTCGTTATCTTTGGCATACTGGACTAAATATTTCGCTACACCTTGTCTGTCATTATCACTCTCTATAAGATAGTTATAAACCAACTGTGGAAGTTCTTCCTCCGTAACAACGTCCCATAGCCCGTCACATGCCAAGACCATATAGTCTTCTGTCCCATCCATCTCTATTTCAAGGACCTCCGCGTCACTAGAGATGAATGGTTTATAACCAACGTCGCCTGTAATAGTCAATGTTTAAGAAAAAATAAGTTTATGATATTTAAAAGAAACATATATAATACAAGTAGGCAAAAAATGGCCTTAGATTGAACAAAAATCAATTGCGAGAAAATGTCATAAATTTTTCAATTAAAAGTAGGTCATTAGATCATATCTAAAGTTACACTTTCATACCACAGACTAAGGTGGGATGCACTAGTACACCAAATTTAGAGAGTGACATGGTCCCACCAATTCCCAAGCCAGTAGTGTATCTCCATTATTCTTTGCATAATTGACTAGAGTATTAATTTTTTTCTTCTTCAAAACAGTAAGTCAGAAAGTACCTATAGCTCGCGAGACTGCAAGATTTCCACCAACTCTCCACAAATCCCCCATCAGCACAACAAGACCACCAAGACCTTCTATCCTGTCCCTCTCATCCTAATAGCATAAAAATCTCATCAAATATTCTAGTTCAACTAATTAGACTTGTCAACGAGACATGGAGCTAATTTTTGACAGACAATGTTTTTTTTTCAAACTGTCTGAGAGTATGAAAAAGACAGCCTGTATAATGGGTCAAAATGTTCATGCTGAATTAGGCTACAAATATTCATGATAATTTTTTTTTCTGTGGGTTTAAGTCACACAAACAATGCAATTCATATTGCAACTTTCCAAGTTTACTGGTGTAGGAAGACCTCAGGTACCATTTTGTGCATTATTTCAGGCACAAATAGGCACCTTTTTTCTTTTTTTGGTTTGGTTTGGTTTTATGTCACACCAACACAGTATAAGCATCTGAGTACTTCAAGCATAAGCAGGCCCTTAAGAATAGATCTACTGATCTTTGTTAAGCTTAACTGGTTAGCTTACTTACATGAAAAAAATTCAAAGTGCATAACAGAATTCTACCCGAACTATAATAAATTCTGTATAAACCAATGCCTATAATTAAATAAATCAACACATTCTTACCTGTCTATCTGGTTTATGAGGAAGCATCTTGGTAACCACCTTGCCATCTTTAACCAAGGAAGCCTGTGAGTCTCCAAGCCAACTGAGGTATAATTTGCTGCCTCTTACAAGGGCTGATACACCAGTACAGCCACTACGCCATTTCTAAAATTTATAATAGTTTCAACATCATTTTGTTTACTTTTTTGTACAAGGAAAAAAAATTACATTTTGTATTCCATTCATAGGAATGGAACACATTTATAAACACTTAACAACTGCATGCTTCCAGATGAGCCAAAATATTTCAGGAAAATCAATTTTGTAAAATACATGTACATAGTTACTAAGATTTTAAGAAAGTAAAACTATTCACAGTTCAAGAAATAATATGTTTTACGCAATTAATGACAGATTTTGCAGTATTTATCACCAAATTTCTGCTGTGTGACTAACACAATAATGATTATTTATTTTTGCATATTCTGACCTATTTTTCAATGTGTAAATTACTTTCTTTATTTATTCTACTTTTTAATGCATAAAAAAAAAATTCATGAAAATCAGCGTCAATCTAAAGGCATAGTGCATTTAGGATACTGCATATTCATTTGAATTTCTAATTTACAAAAATACAATAAAATATTGCATTAAATGCGCATTGTAATTTTAACAGTCCCTTTAGTATAAACATAACAATAGATGTAATATACAATTTTTTGTATATAAAGGATATTGAATGAGTTCAAAATTTAATTCATTCTTCGTGTTGAATTAAATCATATCATGCAAGCTTCTGCATAAGAATTTCATATTTTTCAATAAATTTCTTCAAATTAGACATATGCAGTTATAATTTAATATATTTCAATAAATTTCTTCAAATTAGACATATGCAGTAATAATTTCATATATTTCAATAAATTTCTTCAAATTAGACATGTACGGTAATTATTTCGTATATTTCAATAAATTTCTGCGACAAAATTATTTACTCAAAGATGAGCATAGTATATCTTTAACCACACTGTCAATGTTATCTTACCTCCTTCTTCGCTTTTGGAATGTACTGTTCATCTGTTACTTTAAAACTAGCTTTACATGCTCCAGCTGGGTCTTTACCGAGGTCACAGTTGTGTACGAGATTACAATGTATGTGTTTGGAAGCAAACAAAGCAGCTTCTATACCAGCATGGCCGTCAAACACTCCATAGTAACTCTGAGGTGGATGACCCTGTAAATATCAATAAATTGTTTTCAGTTGCGATAATATAATAATCGGGTTATTTGTTTTTGGTTGGGTAATAAGTCACAGACAGTATAGGTCATATGACGACTTTCAAGTTATACTGGGGGAGGAAGACCTTAGGTGCCCTTCCATGCATTATTTCAGACACAAACTGGCACCTGAGTAGAACTAGCAATGCTCTGTAAGCTAGCTGTAAAGCTCTCTCTCATGAAAGAATCCAGAGTCCCTGTTGGGATTCAAACCCACAGGGGTGAGGGGCAATCAGGTTATTCAATAAGCCGAAGGTACTCTATAAATTTGATAATCTTATTTGGATGAGTGCACAGCAGGTGAAAATATTATTAAGGCTTTGCCACTAGGCAATTGTCTTTATTATAAGTTCTACAGATAATACTGTGGAAAGAAAATATCTTTTTAGTCTTACAGATAATGTTGAGAAAAGAATAAACTAACAACAAACTAACAACAAATGATTAATGATAACAATATTAAAACCTTCTAAGAGAGCTAACAATATTTAGTTCTTGGCATAATTAAAATACACCATTTTCACTATGTTTTCTACAGGTATATACACTTTATACTAGCAAAATTCTCACAAACCTTCAAGCCAAACAATGCATTGAGATCAGGGGTGATCACATGTTTGTCCTCCATTTTTCGTCGAGTATTTTTGATACAATAGAACGAGATAACAGGAAACTGGCCATCTATACGGAATTCTGGGAAATCTGACAGCCATTTGCGGCACACAGTCTCCAATATACTGATCACATGATCATGTAGTTTCTCTGCACAATATTCTGGGAAAAAACATAAAACAAAATATTTTACATCTGAACATACATACAATTTTGCAGATGTTTCATTATTATTAATTACAAGAGCGATCAGTAATCACATGTGTCGCCTCATGATGGCCAATTTCATGTTGGGACAAATTTTGTGACAGACGGACAGACAGACGGACAGTGCACAACTAGACTTGGTACTGATCATTTCTGTAAAGTTTGGATAAAATTACACCAGTAGTTTATGAGGAGTAGTCCGGACAAGCTTTTGCGTATCTGGCAACACACAGAAAAAAAACAACCTTTTTATCAAAGGGCCATAACTCGGCCAAAAATCATTCAACCGGAAAACCCGTGCAACATGCACAAGGACTTGAACTACAGATCAATCCTGTAAAGTTTCATTGAAATTGCATGAGTGGTATAAGAGAAGTAGTCCGGACAAAATTTAAAAATAAAAATTATTAAAGGGCCATTACTCTGACAAAAATCATTGAACCGGAAAATGCTGATAATATGCACAACTAGACTTGGTACTGATCATTCCTGTAAAGTTTGGATGAAATTGCACCAGTAGTTTATGAGGAGTAGTCCAGACAAGCTTTTGTGTATCTGGCAACACACAGAAAAAGAAACCTTTTTATCAAAGGGCCATAACTCGGCCAAAAATCATTCAACCGGAAAACCCGTGCAATATGCGCAAGGACTTGAGCTACAGATCAATCCTGTAAAGTTTCATTGAAATTGCATGAGTGGTATAAGAGAAGTAGTCCGGACAAAATTTAAAAATAAAAATTATTAAAGGGCCATTACTCTGACAAAAATCATTGAACCGGAAAATGCTGATAATATGCACAACTAGACTTGGTACTGATCATTCCTGTAAAGTTTGGATGAAATTGCACCAGTAGTTTATGAGGAGTAGTCCAGACAAGCTTTTGTGTATCTGGCAACACACAGAAAAAGAAACCTTTTTATCAAAGGGCCATAACTCGGCCAAAAATCTTTCAACCGGAAAACCCTTGCAATATGCGCAAGGACTTGAGCTACAGATAAATCCTGTAAAGTTTCATTGAAATTGCCTTCGTGGTATAAGAGGAGTAGTCTGGACAAACTTTAAAAATAAAAATTATTAAAGGGCCATAACTCTGACAAAAATCATTGAACCGGAAAATGCTGACAATATGCACAACTAGACTTGGTACTGATCATTCCTGTAAAGTTTGGATGAAATTGCACCAGTAGTTTATGAGGAGTAGTCCGGACAAGTTTTGTGACGGACGGACGGACGGACAGACAGACAGACGGACAGACAGACGACGGAGAAGTGATCCCTATATGTCGCCACTACTCCGTAGAGGCGACACAAAAATGCAGGTAAAATGCTTTTTGTAATTTGAGAATATTTGGGACTTTAACTGTTTACCTTTGCCACTAGAACTGAGCAAATAAAGCAACATAATTTCACTTCTGCCAGTTGGATTTTAGATTTTAATCCTGAAATCCCTATTATACAAAAATTACTGATGGACTGTTCTAAACTCAAAACAGGGCAAGTCCATTTTACATACATGTATACGGTAGTTTAGGTTTACCTTGAATCTTTAACATTAAACCTTCAGATAGATTATACCAATAGGACAAATTTTAAGTACTCACAAAAATACAAACATGTACATCTAAAAATACACACCAATCCCGTCTTTATCAACATCTTTGTTGTCAATACCCTCGCCGTTTTCTGGTGGGTTAGCTTCTATTCTCTCCGTCTCGTTTTTCTCATCTTCGACATAGAAATTCTCCAAGCTGCTACTGATAAGCCTTTCATAGACCTCGTGAGAGATCAAAGCTGAGAATCCAACCGGACATCCTCTAAAACAGGCAAAAAAAGAAAATAATGAGCCGCGCCACGACAAAACCAACATAGTGGGTTTGCGACCAGCATGGATCCAGACCAGCCTGCGCATCCGCGCAGTCTGATCAGGATCCATGCTGTTCACTTACCAACTCAGTATTACAAGTAAAGAAACTGACAGCGAACAGCATGGATCCTGATCAGACTGGGCAGATGCGCAGGCTGGTCTGGATCCATGCTGGTAGCAAACCCACTAGGTTGGTTTTGTTGTGACGCGGCTTAGTAATGTTTAGTTTAGTTAATACAAATTTATTTAAGTTTGACTGCGTTGATAGCTATAAGCTTATTTAAACACTCTTGAATCAATGGGGGAAAAAACGAATCTGTTCCTGGAACTAACCTGTGGGTTATGTTTGTTTTGTTTGTTTGTTTCATTTTACGCCTTTTCCCAACAGTATTTCAGACATATAGGCGGTAGTTTCCTAACCATCGTTCCTGGAGAGTTATAACCAGTACTAGACTACCTTCCTCCATGCTAAACTACCAAAGCATCTCCCGGGGATCGAACCCACGCCAGAGAGGTAACTATATTAGAAGTCATTGACTTTAACCCCTTGCCCATGGAGGCAGCCGCGGTTACCTGTGAGTTACTTTTAGCAATGAGAGTAAAGTTTCTTCACAGCTCAAGGAAACAACTCTTACCCAAAGCAGTGGGGGACAAGTGACAAAAGACAGCAAGTTAAATTACTGTCACACATTAAGAAGGAACTTCCAACAAACTTTAACTTAATGTGTGGTCAATAAACTTATAAATGTGAATAGGATAAATAAACTTTTAAATATTTAACCTATATTCTAACAGCTATATTATAACAAGTACATGACTTTGAAACAATTCCAAAATATGTAATTTAAAAAAAAAATACAAAATGAATGTGTTAAAACACTTTTACAGTAATAAAATAATTTCTTTCAGTTTTGGAATTGTGAAGGGGCTTTTTCAAAAAGTGGAGGGACATTTATAAGGCATTTTATTTAGTGAAAATAAATTCTCATGTACTATTTAATAATTTAAAAATCAAAACAGGAAATAAATTCAACAGGAAAAAGTTTCCCATGGCTTTAATTCTGAACACTTGATTTAAACCAATATCCTAAAAATCTTTTAAACCTTTTTTATCTAATACAAATTGTTAATAATTAACTTTAAATTTGTTTATCAACATCGAAACTTTATGTCATATGGTAAATTTCACTTTTCAGCCTAAGATAAAGGAAGATTTAAAGGTGTCCCTCTGTGTATAATTTTAGGCATAAGTGGGCTCAGATTACATATAGGAACCACCCACAGAGTCTGTAAGCTAGTTGATCACAGGATAGTGTGCATATACATGAAATCCAATGTTTCTCAGATAGGATTTAATGTTCAGATGTTGTTTTTTTTTTTTTTTTTTTTGCTTTTGTTTTTTTGTTTGTTTTTTTTTTTTTTGTTTTTGTTTTTTTTTTTTTTGGGGGGGGGGGGGGGGGTGAAGCTGGTCATGGGGGGAGAGGTGATAAAAATTATATGTGTTTAGCAACCTTTAATAAAAAGTATAGCTATATAGAATTACGTGTAACAGTAATACTAACAAAGTAATGGGAATAGTCTATTTAATACCATGATTAACTACAAACCATCAATAACTAGAAATATTGTCAGAACAAGCACTTGGGAAAACAACACCATGTTTTACAGCATGTAAGGACTTCAATCTCAATCATACTTCAAAACAACCAGAAAGATGCACTTGTAAACATACTGTGCTCAAGTACTTTTTGTCTGATAGCTGATCTCACATTTATACCAATCTTACGAAGGAAACAGACAAGAAGATTCTTCGAGATAAAGTGGAATAATATCAGTTATCAGTGCCGGGTTATTAACCCCTTTATATATATATCCTTCCTGAATCATTTATGATATAGTGATAAAAAATGTTTGATCTAATCTGGTAAAAATACTGGTACAATATAGATCTACCTGTATCATATGATAATATTTTATGAATTAAATCTCTTAAGCTCATACAAAATACAGGTGTTCCTGTTTTCTTGAGGATAATCTTCAAGTTTTTACATGTACACTAATGTACCATCAAATACATATAATATAATGCATTTAATTCACATCTTATAAAATATAACCAATGAACTTGTATCGTTTGAACCATGTGGCATTCAAATAAAAATCATTATTGGATACTAATTTTTACCTTATCTTAATCTAGCCTCAATTTTATTTCAGGGTTAAAAATATCTATATCACATACATGTATATATTTTACTCCATCTTAAGTCTCATTTTCATTTTCTTTCAAGGTTCAAAAATTTATCACAATTTTTTATTGTACTTGAAGTAACAAAGTTATGGCTAATGTCAAAAAATGTGAATAAATGGGTCATTATACATATTTGAGAACAATACTGATTCTATTGGACTTATGCATATAGCTGAAAAACCCGTATCAGACTCAGCTAGTGCCTCGTCCAACATAGGTTAACAACTGTGTACTTATCCAATAGAATTCAGTATTGTACACAATAATGTACAGTACTCTCAGTGTGGATTTTGCAAAACTGGCGGAACCCCACGGGTGAGACTCATCGCAAATGAAAATTTGTATAATTACCTTATTTCGATAACACCCATACAAGATATGTATATCACTTTTAGAAATCACTCTGGAAACTATTGGAGTTTGATTAAATCTTTGTGAAATTGATAGTTTAATAATATGATGTTTGACTTTGAAAATGTGCATTAAGATTTTCTTTCAATGTAAGCCTTTAATTATAATGCTAACATAGTGGAATTGTCCTGCAGTCTATTTTAATGTGAGGGTCACAAGCAATAATGTCAAAATGCTTAACAGTCAAATAATACTATAAAAGTAGTTTTGACTGACAACGTTGATGTGTTTGACTGGTGTAGTTTCAATAAGTTACCAGTCCATGCTCTATATCTTAAATGAGACATTCTGGATAAAACAATTAATCACAGATATGCAGGCTCAGGCCTGACTCTACTGAACATGTGCATGCAGCTTTATACAGGTGGTAAAGATAATAATCACTTTGAGTTCTAGCACAGGAACATAAAATTCTGTCAAAAATAGCAGCAAAGTCCAGGGATTTATCATTAATTTTTTGTTTCATCAGACTTTACTGCTATTATTTTGGTTCTAGCAGAAAAAATTATAACTATTTATTACACTATGGACAACATATCATTAACTTTAATTTCCTGTTTAATAAGTGCAGTCATGTTATCAGGTGAATTAAAGATATGTGGTCATGTTTATAACCAGTAACATGTGTTAATTTTTTTTACTAAAAAAAATTGCCAGATATAATATTTTGTAGTCTTGAGCACAGGTGCCTAATGTCCAACACACCCCCTACCCTACCTTATATTAATAATAATAATAATAATAATAATAATAATAATAATAATGATAATAACAATAATAACAAATTTTTCAATAATAATAATAATAAATGTTTATTATAGATATAAGAAGGTACATATGAAATGGGATATTAGACTTCAGGTACATGTACCTGTGGCCCTGAGTGGCTTGGTAGGTTAAATTGATCAAATATAATAAGAAAGCACACTTTTAAATTAGTTATGTATTAAACAATAGTAAGAATATAAAACTTTATAATATCCCAGGCTTTCTACACAACAGCAGAGTAAATACAACCTTAAGCTTAAGCAAGAGGTGATCAAATGAGTCAGGCAGATTCCAATGTACAGCATCCATCATTGACTGTTAATTAATTGGAACCACAACAAAGTAATGAAAAAAACAGAGACAGGTAGGCTGTTACAGCCAAACACTACACCTCAAGTGACCTAAATATAATCAATCTGCTCAGAACAAATTACCTGGATAATAACTAAAGAGAAAAGTAGGCTACCCTACTATACACTGTATTATAACCAACCAACACTAGAGCAAATTTTTCACTTTTTTCCAGTAAAACAATTACCAATTTGTGAAAATTTAAGACTTAATTTAACAAAAATGTAACCAGATTAAAACCAAAGAACTACCCAGTGAGTAGTTCATAGTGTAGAAATTTTTTTACATGATGATTAAATTAAGAAACAAATTGTTGAATAAAACAAGAGCTGTCACGCAAAATAAACAAATGCCCCCATAGAGGTTTTGTAGTACAGTGCCAAAAGATATTTTCTCTTGTGAAATGAAGTGATATTTATAGCAAACTTATCACCTTGACCTTGGAGGTAGGGACATGGGATGACGCCTGGATGTGGATGACATTTATGCCAAGTTGTCAATGCATGACAGAGTTACAGACTGGACACAAATGTGTGGCTTTGACCTTAAAGGTACATGGGTCTTGGATGCGACACATCATCCAGATGTGGTATAAATTTATGCCAAATTGTTGCAAAATCCTTCAAATTGCATACATGTATGACAAAGAACAGTCTGTTAGTGAATATACCTCTATATTTTACCTAATAAAAGGAGTCACTTTTTTCCAGTTTTCTTGGCTAACTTGAACTTTAAACTCCCTTTTCAAAATTTTAATGTCCGTGACAAAATTAAAATAAACTTTCTGTTACTAGTAGTGTTAGTTTGAAGTATTTGAGCCGTGTCATGACAAAACCAACATAACGGGTTTGCATCCAGCATGGATCTAGACCAGCCTGCGCATCCGCGCAGTCTGATCAGGATCCACGCTGTTTGCTTACAAACCCTATAACAAGTAGAGAAACTGATAGCGAACAGCATGGATCCTGATCAAACTGCATGAATGCTCAGGCTGGTCTGGATCCATGCTGGTTGCAAACCCATTATGTTGGTTTTGTCATGGCGCGGCTCATTTGTTATGTCTAATACAAGCATGCAGAACACCATGATCCCAATTCATAACACATTATTATTTAAATTTTTTTCATTGTTGATATTTGTCTCTCTATATATCAATACAAAATTTTCCATCAATGACAGCCCTACATGAAAGTGGGGACCAAAGGCAGATAGATGCAATTTTAATATGCCATCCAAAAATAAAATGGTGGTCACCATCCTATGTTTTGAGTTATCTGCCCTTAAAAGAGAGGGTTTTTACTCTTTCAGGTAATTTTAAGGTACAATTTGTAAAGGTCTATAGTATGTACATTACATGTATAAATAGGCCTACAAACTTGAGCTATTTAGGGAATATTTCCCAATTGTGGCAATGGACAGTATCTATTTATACAATTTGTCAATGCATAAATATAATTTAATTAAGAACTTTATAATTTGTCTTTTGAAAAAGTTTTTCATTCTACATGTACCTGTATTTTCTGGGGGAAAAAATCAAAGATAAAACTGTAAAAAATGTATAATTGCATAGCCTAACAGACACTTTCACTAAGTAATAAAACGTAAAACAGTGGTGTCAAATTAAGAAGCCATGTGTTTTTGATTAGTTTCAGACTACATCCCATTGTGATTGTGCAATAGCTTAAAAAAAACATTGTAATAGATTAACCTGGCCCATATTTATATTACTGGTTATAACATATAATGATTAGGAGTTGCATTGTTTTTTTCTTCATGCATAAATTATGACATGATGTTCATTTAATTACACATTTTTACATATGGAGATTATAATATTAGTTCTATTGAGGACTGTAAAACTATGAGTATTTGTAAAAGAAAAATACATTCATGATTGTATACAATTATTTAAAAGAATAATTTAGAATTGCACTTAAATTATATGTTTCTTCTCTTTAATTAAAGTTGTGGTTTGCTTTCTTACTTTTTGGGATACATGTAAATGCATCATTTTGACTGAAATTGGGAATTTTACATCGTACACGGTACCAAGTTTCTATCAGGATTGGAATTTTTTTACCCTGAAGGAAGCATTCATGAGAATTAATATATAAATGCATAATAATAAATACACTGTACATACACTTTGAAACCATGTTTAGCAATAAGACACTTAAAGATATATGATTCTTTTCCCATTTGATTTTGAGGTTTAAAAAAACTATCACAAAGAATAGCAAGTCATAGATCTGCTAGTACTGAAACTGTCAATAGGAGTATTCATAATAATCATAATCATAATTTAAAACATAAAAAATACATTAACTTACATTATTACTAAATATTTGAACATAGAACAGACTGAGAACTGGAAGACACTTTCTGGACAATATGTAATTTCTTCAAATATCAATCTGTACTAAATTTATATACACTCTGTACTAACTGATTTATGTGACAGATCCATCGTTAATATCTGTACCCCACCCGCTCAATTTACCTTGTTGATAGGAAGTCACGGCACCACTCCAGGCATTCTCCCTCTAATTCCAGCGGTGTAATCCGTGGATTTGTCCACCGCACTGGTACCAAATCATCAGTCTCACATTTTTCTTTAAATTCGTCACAAAATTCAATCAAAAATTGTTTAAAATCCTCCGGTTTAGTGCTAAACACTCTTTGTTCCATCCCCGTTTGTTTTCATTTCTGACCAGTGCCTGTGCACATAATCTGATGACGTTTTGGAAATTGGGGAAAAAAATATTTGGCGGGAAATTTTGACAGCTTACAAAAATAGAAATAAATTGGTGGCAGAATTAGGTACACGTAGACATTGTATGTGGTTATTTCTTACTGTTTAATATGAATATTATGCGTATATGATTTTGTTACATGTCAGTTTAAAGTAAATGTGATGTCAATGACTCGATCAATCAATAATTGCCGTTTGTAATATGTTTTCGCGAACACATAATTTTTTTATCAATGCTGATCGTTGTATAAATGGTATTTTTTGTCTTGTCCGGGCTAGACTTTAGAATGTTGATTCTGGGCTCTGATGGAAGGGCCAAGCCCTTTTTAAGCCATGGAATAGGGTTAGTGTTATTGGTTAAGTTTAGAGTGTTAAGATAAGGTTATATAATAACAGATGATTTTTGCTGCGGACATTTTCTGATTCTAAAATTGCTCTGATTATGGTCTGAATTAGTCTCAATATTTCGACTGCAAGACAGACCGATTTTATTTTATGATATTTCATAGATGTCTGGGCGACCATCGTCTATGTTATAAAAAGCCCTTAAGTGCACAATTTGTTGGGCTAGGTCTGAATGTAATGTTACAAAAATTCATTGATGTGTTTTTTAATAAAAACATTGAATTATGATTTAAACACAGTTTACTTATTGATGATTGGCTGTCAGTTTGATCACAGGACCCCGAAATTCTATCCAAAACAGAAAAATAACGATTTAAAAAAAAATCCCCTATATATACTATAAAAAAACTTTTTATAGTATATATAGGGGATTTTTTTTAAATCGTTATTTTTCTGTTTTGGATAGAATTTCGGGGTCCTGTGGTTTGATAAAACTGCTTATCTCGTTTTATTATGACCAAGTTGAGTTAGATATCTGTCATGTTTTAAAACAGCATTACATATTTAGCTTCTTATATATTTATTATTAATTTTGTTTAAAATATCCAGAAACATGACTGAACAAATATGTTAGTAACTTTAAACTGTTAAAGAAATAATTAAAAAAAAAGGTTAATCCTGTATAAGTCTAATATTTTCTAATTACTGATATTTACACGTATTTTGCACAATCCACAATATGTAAGGTGAGAAAAAGATGCAGCCTGACCAGGTCTGACCTTTGAGTATTATTTAAAATCTTGACTGACTCAGAGTTGCTTTATGTCAGCTGCTGACACATATATTATCCATTTTAGTGAACAACCTTACATCATGGCAAGCTTTCTATATTTTAGAGAGAGATGTTTAAATGGAAAAGAGAGAACTGTCCACTTTACCATTAGCTCCTTTATACAAGAATAGACTGCATGTGGCTGGATTTAGAACTGTACAAGATTTGATAAGTGTAGATGCAGAAATTTTAAGTAAAGGTGATTTTTTTTTCTTGATACAAAAGTTCAACCTGATAAAGATGGCTGCTACAGTATTAGTTTAATAAATGTTCTTTTTATAAGTTCAACAAGGATGAAATCTTAACAAAAATTTTGACCAGGGCCATCCTTAAAAAAATGTTTGTTTGCAGTAACGCGACCGACTCACAAAATTTTCCCCTACTCAAAATTTTTTTCATGGTCTGGATAAAAAATCTTTTTTTTTTTAATCAGAAAATTATGCCTTGTGCTTTGTTTTCGTTCTTTTAAAGGTTATTAGAAGAAACAAAATGTAGGTCTTATTAAATTAGAATTCAGTTATCAATTTATTAATTGTTACCAGATTATCAAAGCATTTATTGTCCAGCATTTTGAAATTCCATGTTTATTTGGGAGTTACAGTTTAATAAAAAAAAAAAAATCGACCAACCTACCCACCTTGAAAATTCTGGGTCGGGTTACTGCAAACAAACATTTTTTTAAGGATGGCCCAGTCTTGATTCCTGAAACTAAGTAGTTTTGGTGCCATAATCACCCAGAGTAGTGTTCAAACCCCAAAAATCTTTGGCTTAGAGACAGAAACCTTAACAACTAGGCTAATCCTCTCCTTCAGTCTTATGTGCTACTGTTCCTCTATTTTAAAGACTGCACTTTAGAATTAATGAAAAACACTTATTTTATACATGTAAAGATATTAGGCTGTGACAATAGGGCTATAACAATTACATAGTTTTTTGCTATTCAGACCATGACAATACAGTTTTGACATTCATTAGTCCTAAGATCTCTGGATCACATTTCACACGGGTCTAAGACTATATTAATAATAATAGGACGGTCTAAATTAATAATAGTAGATCTAAAGCAGAGTTAAAACCTAATATCAACCATGTTTAATTTTCAGATACAGGATTAAATGTTCCAGACTGTAGAGATATTATACAATTGGCTAAAGACTGTAAATCATGTATACCCAAACCAAGAACTGCCCTGCAAATCTTCAACAGAGAAAACTCGACTGCTGGTATTATGACGTTCTCAGAGAAACTTGATACAGCACTGGGTGGTGGTATACAATGTGGCATGTTAACAGAGATATGTGGCGTTCCTGGTGTTGGTAAAACACAGCTGTGGTAAGGATGTTTTTAGATACACCTTCAGATTCATGTTAATTTTTATGAAAGTTTTAGAAATGTATTTGAAAGTAAAATATTGTTAGGTGAACAAAAAAAGTAATTTACATAATATTATTGCAATCCAAGAAAATTACCAAAAGTGGTCAACATATGCAAAAACAGCCATTACTGCATTAGTAACGCAGTAAAAATACGGTGGTAAAAATAACAATAACAACATTTTATTTTGTATAGGAAGGCCACCAGCCCATAATACATTTACAATACCAGTAACTGACAATGTTATAATGTGATAAAATACTGCATACTAATAATTTACCTCTTTGTGTTTTATACTCATTTTCAGTCAGGGCTATTTTCACAGGTAGGGAAGAGGCCCTTGCCTTATATTTTGGAAAAAAAGCATATTTTGCAAAAATGGAAAAAAAATGAAGAAAATAGAATTTTAAAGAATTTCCTTAAAGGGAAGCAGCCTTTAAACGGCTCTATGCTATAGAAGGGAAAAAATGACCTGGTTATACAATCAACTTCATTATACCCACTTATTTAAGCTTATACTAGGCACTGACACTTATTCTTCAGCATACTTAACATACCAAATTGCATAAATTCAAGTATATGTATTTATAAAAAATATGATAATGATTATGTTTTTCATTAAATATAAAAGATCAGAAAAACCTGTGCCAGTCAAAATCAATGTATCTTGGTCATTGTCGTTAAATAAATAAATTCTGCTTTTCCAGACTTGTCTTGAATTTGTAAATGTTTTAGCTTACAGTTATCGTGTGATGTGCAGATCCCGGCTTTATTTGGCGGTCTGGAAGGAGAGGTTCTATATATAGACACAAAGGGCGGAGTAATCAATGACAGAGTTACAGACCTTGTTGAAGCCACTGTCAGACATTGTCATCTCATCGCAAGTGGAGAAAATGACAAAGGTTTATTAATAATGATACATTATATTTTATATACATGTAGATATACATAGATACAGGTGCTCCAGTGTTATAAATTTTCTTGCTATATACTCTTTTTTTTAATGGGCTCTTAGTTTTTTTGTGAGCCCGCTTGCAGTGAGCTCGACTTAGTCATCACTTTTGGCGTATAGTTTGGTGTATGTCCGTCTGTCTGTGTATCGGGTTTGAATTATGACGAGCCCCGGCTCGACATTCTACCCGTGTGCATGTCTTGTCCATAAAATGCTCCCAGTAATTCTTGTTTTCCTTCCAGATATGCTATTTTCACGTCAAAACTGGTACAAAATTTTGTTCTCTGCAGTTGTTGTTTTTTTTTTTAATTATTGAGCTCATTGTTAAAAGATGGTTTATGTAGCATTACTTTTCTTTACAAAGTATATAAAGCTGTATTGTGTTGATTATAGAATTAGTAATAGAAAGAGCACCGAAACACGAGGTTATCTGATTTGTACGAGGGGGCGTAGCCCCCGAGTATTAATCAGATTACCGAGTGTTTTGGTGTTCTTTCTCTTTTGTATCATAGTCAAACATAAAAACACGTTCCCTGTTGTCACAATATGAAACCCCGGCAAAAATGAACCAATGAACGAACATCTGAATATGATATTTCTGTCGCTTTCACTTTCTCTGCCGTCACAATATGTAAACCCCAGCAAAAATGAGCCAATCAATGGGCATGCTCTGGAGTGCGGGTAACTAATACCCGCACTCCAGTTAACGCACTGTGCATGTATATGTATACGATTTAACCCTGACACATTTTCAACAGAAAGGTCTCCAAACTATGATACAACTGTTAATATTGCAATTGAAATGAGTACTACAGAATACCCAGAAAGAAATTTGCCAGTATATTCAATTGAAATCTAGTGGAGCATGTGTGAAATCATTGCAAAATGTACGAAAAATAGCATCAGAATATTTTGTTCCCCGACACGTTTTAATATTCTTTTTACTTACACAGTTTACATAATTATTATATCAAATAACATAGACCCTCAGTGCTGCAATTTTGTTCAAGAAAAGACCACAAGATTTTAAAAACAATGTAATTTAACTGTTTTTAATTTCAAATTTGTATAAAATACTTTATCAGATTTAGCCTTACACATTTTAAATTGTTTTGATCAACATGTATATTTCAGATGTACAGGCCACTGTACAGAAAATGACTGTAGAAAAATTTCTAGGAGGTATCCATATATACCGCTGCCATGACAGCAGTGAACTTCTTTCTGTAGTTAACCTACTGCCAGAGTTGTTGCAACAGAACAAAAATGTAAGTTTAAACCAATATATGTACATGTATTTAGCTTTTATTTATTCATTTACTTTGCTTCTGTGATGGAACCATTTTGGTGTGAATGAAATACTTGACCCACCACTGTTTAGGGTTTGAAGCCTACCATGGACACAGAAATTCTGTCACATGAAGAAAATATTAAGATAAGTCATGGAAAATTTGCAGTTTTTTGTAGTTCTACTCATTTGTGGTTCTACTCATTTGTGGTTCTTCTTATTTGTGATGAAACTCATCTGTGATTCTACTCATTTGCGGTTCTACTCTACTCTTGTGGTTTACTCATTTGTAGTTTTACTCATTTGTGGTTCTACTCATTTATGAATATTTGTGGTTCTACTCATTTGTGGCTCTACACATTTGTGGTTCTACTCATTTGTGGCTCTACACATTTGTGGTTCTACTCATTTGCCAGGGGTGTTCTCTGAGGTTTTTCTCATACTAATTGCTAATTAGAAGAAATCATGTGACCTTAACAAAGGGGGAGTAACCTGAAATACAACTACCTCTTGCTTTTGATTGATATAAAAAATTTATGATAGATGCTGATCAGAAATCCTTCTAAAATTGTTTTATATAAGCTTGATATATTATTACTTTGTAACTTACAGATAAAACTTGTGGTGATTGACAGCGTTGCGTTTCATTTTCGGCACGACTTTGAGGACTTGTCCTTGAGAACACGAGTCCTGACCAACCTTGCTCAGTGTTTGATCAGAACGGCTAGAGAATACAAGATAGCAGTAAGTCAATTTATTTTACAGCTAACTGTCGATTTATATATTAACATTGATATAGACATTTTGAAAAATTAACAAATTGAAAAATTATCAAATTTAATAAAGTAGGCAATATTATTGAAACACAAAATTTCTTTTTACTGCAAGTGTACATAGTACATTAATCACCAGTAGAGTAGATAATATGTATATTGGCCAGTAATCACAGATGGTAGAACTGTGGAATGGTATCTCAAGGGCCCTGGTTTTGAGTCTCGATCAGGCTGTATATTTTCACAGCCCTGTTAAATTTGTGGTCCAGCAAAAACAGTATGTTGTTGTAATTAATGAAAATGATAAAAAATGAGAGAGAAAAGTGATTGTAACCCAATTAGGGCTTAAACCCTAGACACCTGAACTTATTATATACTGTATTGAATGAAAAATAAACCTGTTTCAAGCGTAACTGTTGCTGGTTGTAAGGATAATAAAATATTGCAGGTTTAAGAAATTGAAAAGAAAAGTGGCCCAGCATGGCCGAGTGGTTAACATGTAGCACTAGTAATCTAAGGATTGCTGACCACATGGGTTCAAACCCTGTCAGGAGCAAGCCGTTGTTTCCATGAGCAAGAAACTTTACATTCATTGATAAGTACTGGTTAGTTCCAGGAACAGATTCAAGAGTGTTTCAATAAGCTTATAGCTTCCAACACAATCAAACTAAAATAAATTTGTATAAACAAAGAAAAGAAAAAAGATCATATTTATTAATTTTTTATTTTTCAATTAGAATAACTTTTGTGCCGATAGTTTTTGTCTATATTTACACAGTCATGTATATCCATATTTGTTTGTTACATTGTAAGGTTGTTGTTACCAATCAGATGACGACAAGGGTTCACCAGGGAACTGATAAAGGTTCACACTTAGTACCTTGTTTAGGGGAGAGTTGGGGCCATGCTTGTACCACGAGGGTAATATTGGAGTTTGTTCGAGACACAAGATTGGCCTGGTTGTACAAATCTCCATCACAACCGCAGGCAAAGATTCCATTCCAGATTACAGTATGTATATTTCTGTACAAAACTTCAAACTTATATCACCAGCTTAGTGCTGTAACTGGTTAACTTCTTATAATTTAATAGGAGTTAACCTGTTACTGCACTAAAGGGATGTAACGGTATTGCAACTATTAAAGATATAATATATGCTCAAATATGATATTTGAAAATACTGATAATTGCTATGCAATCTCTTTTTTAAATGCAAAATAAACATCTTTTGAGTACACATAGAGAAAGATATGTTAGTTTTAAAACTTTACACACTATAGGTAAACACAGTATGTATACAGTGTCATGATAAAAATACTGGATGCAGTTGGTTTGGTTTTATAATAAGAATAAAATTAACTTTACCAGTAATAAGGAATGCACAGAAAACTCAATTATTTAACTTAGCAATTATCACTATACCAACCCAAGTCTAATTTTGATAGTTTTTTTTTTCTTTTTCTTTTTTTTTTTTTTTTGCTTATTTCTCTGATTTCTTTATATTGTAGAAAGATGGAATAAGAGATATTGTTGATGATTATAAACAAGAGCAAAATGTCCAGACAGACGTGATCTCGGGCAGTTCCATGGAAAACACAGACAGTTCCGTAGTAAATCCAGCCAAAAGACAAAAACTATCATGATATTCAGAATTTATTTTCTCGAGATGGGATCATATAGACTTTTATGCTCCCTTTGCTTTTGGGGGAAAAGGGGAGCACACAGATTTGCCCTTGTCCATTAGTCTTGCTGTCTGTCTAAAGACTAACAAAAAGTGGAATGTGGAGGCATTTGTGTACTTTTGTTGTGTAATTTAAATTGCATTTTTATTCACTTAACTGTTGTTTATTGTTACATCATGACATCTCTGAATGTAAGACATCATTCTTTTTTTGTTGGCTTTTATCTAATGAAATACCTTTATATTGTACAAAAAATTATTCATTGCTATGAATGTTAAATTTATTATGAAAATATGTTAGTTGAGTGTTGTTTGAATGTAGGCATATTTTATACATTTAATAGAATAACTCGATGAAATTCTGTATAAATTTTCATGAGTCTGTAAAAAATAAAAAAATATTGTACATTATTTATAAAATTTCTAAGATGTATATTTTTCTAAAATGTTGATTGAAACAATGCTATAAGTGTACAAGTATAATTTTACTATTGTAGCCAAATAATCTTTCTATTTTGGACTTAAAAGTTGTACAAATTTGAGCAATTATCTCTTAAACTAATTTATAGTTGTGAACAAAAGTTGTTAAAATAAAGAATTAGAAAATTTTCCATTATTTGTGTCAAATTACAGATTTACGGCATATATTAATAGATCAATGGTAAACAAATCGTGATATTAATTTTGTGTATGTAAACTTAAAGAAACTCGAGTATACATTAATTTTATTGATATGAGCATTTTACTGTTGTTTTACTAAATTAAAGCCTTTCCAAATGATACTTTTTATGCCCCCACAAATTGGGAGCATAATAGCCTTGCACTTGTCTGTCCTTCCGTCCATCCGTACGTCCTGAAATCTTGTGAATGCAACTCCTCTTAAACCGGATGGCAGATTTTGCTTAAACTTCCAGGGATGAACAACCTTAATGTGTAGATTGTAGTAAAGGAAGGAATTTTTGCTGCGACCAAATTTAACAGAATTATGGCCCTTTGTTGATTTTTTTCACTATATACTATGTAGAAATTTTGTGAAAGCAACTCCTCTTAAACTGGATGGCAGATTTTGCTTAAACTTCCAGGGATGAACAACCTTAATGTGTAGATGGTAGTAAAGGAAGGAATTTTCGCTGCGACCAAATTTAACAGAATTATGGCCCTTTTTTGATTTTTAGTTTTCAACTTGTGGCACATGTAGTCCAAAAAATATTTGACCTAGAGTCATAAGATTAACAAAACAGTGGTGTGTGGGGGCATCCGTGTCCTATGGACACATTTCTAGTTATTTGTGGCCTAGTGGTTAAGGTGGTTGAATTCAAACCTATGGCCTCTTGCTGCTGTGGGTTCGAAAGTCGACGGACTTTTGATTCTTTCATGCGAGGAAGCTGTTTGTGCAGATTTTATGGAAGAATTAAGGTTGGAATATTACTGGTATTTTTATTGATAGTAATAACTTTTGTCCCGAGATTAATGTTGTGTTTCTGTTTATTATTCATGTAGCTGTTAAGATTGAAATAAAATGTTATTTAATTTTAATCTTAGTTTCTGTTTAACTGAATATTGACCTGCCGTTAGAGCTGGCCTGCATTTTTGTACTTTTGAATTGATTCGCATAATTATTATTTGATATTCATATCATCGATACCTTGTAATGGTAATCTCCAAAGTCAAAGCAGAAAACATCCAGTACACACCATTTAGAATGGTACAGTAAGGTTTATCTAGTAACAGTAAGGTACCGTATATCTAGTAAATAAAAATAACTTGTATGCATTTAAAAGCAGTCGCTACACCAGGGATGACAAAATGTTGAATTTCTCGATCTGTCGGCAAAAACTGAAAGTTCAAAAAGTACTTTGAACACTGCACAAGATTGACAGCAATATAAAGATTATGCAAATTAGTTATTTTGGGTTGCTATAGCAAGAAATACATTGTAATTTTTTTTTGTACTTCTGAAGCCCTAAAGGTAGCCATTTACATTTTACATGTTTTGATACACATCATATTACATAACTCCTTTATTTCACATAGTTATCTCCCCGTTTGACTCTTTTTTTTTTCCCAAAAAAATTGCATTTTTATATGCCCGAAAGAATTTCGGACATATTATGTTATACCCCCTGGCGTCCGTCCGTCTGTCCGTTAGCAATTTGGTTTCCGGAGCATAACTTAAGTTCCATTTGGCCCACAATCTTCAAACTTCATAGGATGATTGTCCATATTGGGTTGAAGACCCCTATTGATTTTGGGGTCATAAGGTCAAGGTCACTATGACCTTAGAACTGAAAACAGTTTCCGGAGCATAACTTTAGTTCCATTTGGCCCACAGTGTTCAAACTTCATAGGATGATTGTCCATATTGGGTAGAAGACCCCTATTGATTTTGGGGTCACAAGGTCAAAGGTCAAGGCCACTATTAACTTAAAACTAAAAACAGTTTCCGGAGCATAACTTAAGTTCTATTTGGCCCACAGTGTTCAAATTTCATGGGATGATTGTCCATATTGGGTAGAAGACCCCTATTGATTATGGGGTCACAAGGTCAAAGGTCAAGGTCACTATTACTTAGAAATTGAAAACAGTTTCTTGAGCATAACTTAAGTTCCATTTAGCCCACAATATTCAAACTTCATAGGATGATTGTTCATATTGGGTAGAAGACCCCTATTGATTTTGGGGTCACAAGGTCAAGGTCACTATTACCTTAGAATTGAAAACCGTTTCTGGGGCATAACTTAAGTTCCATTTGGACCACAATATTGAAACTTTAAAGGAGGATTGTTATTTCAAGGAGGTAATACTTTATTTAATTCCCATGTCTTACAAATGCTTTATCTTTACTAAAAAAAATCACTTTCGGGCATATAATGCTCTGCCTAGCGGTGCTCTTGTTTAGTATTTCTGGAACCTATTTATCAATTTGATGGATACTTGATTGGTGTTATTAGTTTGTACAAAAAAGTTACTTTTTCTGATTTTGACAAAATTGTGAGACTGCCCTCATAGTAGATTTGATAAGAAATTCTATTTTACTTGTTATAAAATGGACTCAGAAATGAAGACTATCTGTTGACAAAGTGGCAATAGTGAACCACAGTGACATGATGTTAGAATTTAAGCTCGTATTAGATAAGCCTATACTTTTTGTGATATTTAGCTCATCTGATTGCTGCAGTATCATTGATATTAAATCTTATACTAGTACACTGTTCCCCCGTGGGCTGTAGGGAGAAAGATTTATAGACTAGAATGGCATAAAAGTAGTTACAGCCCTTTCTTTTTTTGCCCAACTTTATGTCACAATTTTATTCAATACGTTGTAAATTGACACTTTTGATAACCATTTATAGAACGTCTTGACAATGGTAAGCTGTTGGACAATAGTGCAATCCTAACAGTATGGTGTTTTTACTGTCACTGTGGCATTAAGAAACTGCATTCCCAGGGAAAAGCAAAAAAAAAAATACAATTAACTCAAGCACTATGTTGACAATCGATCAGACCTGCTTATACTGTGACTAAAAATGAGCCGCGTCACGACAAAACCAACATAGTGTGTTTGCGACCAGCATGGACCCAGATCAGGATCCATGCTGTTCGCTATCAGTTTCTCTACTTAAAATAGGGTTGGTAAGCGAACAGCATGGATCCTGATCATACTGTGCGGATGCGCAGGCTGGTCTGGATCCATGCTGGTCGCAAACCCACTATGTTGTTTTGTCATGACACGGCTCAAATGTGTAATACTCCCTATTTATCTAAAAGAAATTAACTCTATGAATAGTATTAATTTTTATTACCATCATGGAAACAAAGTAGAGTTCAAAATATGAATATTCTTTACAAAATAACTTGCATTACATATCACAATAACAACTGGGTAAAAAGATTAAAAAGTTTGTTTAACATGATATTCTACATTTATTTCTTTTTGCCTCCTTTTGCAGAATTTCGGCCTCCTTTCTTGGCCCCTCCCCCTTCAGCAACATCTAACTTTTTGCTTAATAACTCTTCTGTTGTTTTTAACTGATCGTCCATGGATAATTTCATCTTTTTAATCTCTTCGGTTAAATATGTCTGAATCATTCCCCGAAGCTCCTTTCTTGCTGCTGATTCTGAAAAATAAAGTAAATGTAGGTACTTGAATAGCTCTACTGGCTATAGATGTAAATTTAAAGTCAGTCAAATGTAATCATTTAGATTTGACCCCTTATATAACCATCCTGAATTAGTATAATGAACTTATTGAAACAGCACACTCTTTGTTTTCAGAGATTTCACTATCATAATACGAAAAATTTTAAGTTGTAATAAACAAAAGATTTATAGTGTAAAAATAAGTGATGGGACTAAAAAATTTCACTTTGTGATACTGAAAAAATTGAGGTACAAAAGTCGAGATAAACAAAAATATTTTATAGAGATAAAGAAGGGAAATATTCAGGACTTTGAAAATTTATTCGAAAAATTCAAAAAATTGATATCAAGATTACTAAAGTTGACTGTACATGAACTAATATTTATAATTAGGCAGCAGTATAAAATTTGGTAAGTCTAGACAGATGTGCATCTGTTCTGACTCTATGCTCCATCATTATGGCCAGGCACTTGTCTGTTTTATCATTACAAACTAACAAAGACTTGGTCGATCTCTAAGTTAATCCACAGTGAAATACAATTTATAGAATTTACTGTAATTGGTCTATAACTTAGACCTAATGATGAATGATGAAACATTTAGTATCATTAGGTAGTCTATACATGATATTGGTCCATCCGCCCTTTCAGGCACTAAATGCAGCTTTTGCTGTTGAGTACTGACCCAGGACATGTCACCAGCCATGCCCTTAAAGGGTTAATTTTGAAGCACAAACTGGTGATAATTAACTTTCATGCAATTTCCATGGAGTATTAGCCAAATATATTAATTTTGAGCCAAAAGAAATGAATTATTTGATATAAATCAAGATTATTTATCTAAAATTTTTACCTGGTTCGGGTGTTTTCTCTGGTTCGGCTGGTTCCTCTTCAACTTGAGGTTCTTCAACAGCTGGTTCCCCTTCTCCTTCATCAGCTGGAGAAATATGTTGAAAATATTTCATTATCATCTAGTACAGATTTAATATTAGTTCAATATATTTAGTATAACCTGCGGGCCTTTTCATAATGTGTTTTCTTTGACTATGTAGCAAAGTAAAATTATCTTGACTATGCAGGTGAGTAATGCAATATTTAATAATAAACTGAAGAGGTCTTGTAAATATGTAGTTTAAGTAAATTATTATTATCATGGACCTAGATCAAATAGGTATAATGCTCCTGAATTTATACATTTCAAAATATAATGTCAATGTGTTTACCATTTTTACAAGTATTTAAGGATTGTTTAATGTGTTGTTAAAAGCCTCTGAATCCTTGCAACTCTTATTTAAACTCAGTATGCAAATGTATAAAGTAAAGGATTTTAAAGTAACCGGTCATTTGTAAACCGGACAAACCTGACACTCCCCCTCCCCCTGGTAAACGGCCTACCCTGAGGGTGCTGTCAGATGGTAAATTCCATGTGATATGTTTACCACTTTCCTTAGTTTCTACAAGATAGTAATATGACAGTATGAAAATACATGTACATAAGATTTGCTTGTTGTATATACATCTAAAACCCTGGTGCTTTTACTCATGGGGCGTCCGTGGCCGAGTGGTTAAGGTCGTTGACTTCGAATCACTTGCCCCTCACCGCTGTGGGTTCGAATCCCGACAGGGGCTTTGGATTCTTTCATGTGAGGAAGCTATCCAGCTAGCTTACGGAACGTCGGTGGTTCTACTCAGGTGCCCGTTCGTGCCTGAAATAATGCACGGAAGGGCACCTGAGGTCTTCCTCCACCAGTAAAGCTGGAACGTCGCGATATGACCTACACTGTGTCGATGTGACGTAAAACCCAAAACAAACAAACAAACAAAGCTTTTACTCATCCAGTGCAATCTAACAGAAACACATAATGGGTGATACAAAAATGTAACCCAGTCACACCCAAAATATGCATAAAAGTGATTCGTCTCCTAAAATAAGAATAAAGTCAGCAACAAAATTCAACACCACTGATGCCTGATCGTGGACACCCAAATTCAGTACCACTATAATGCCCCCTGTGTATGTGCATGTGTGTTTTCAGATGCTTACTAGCACTTGGCTAATAACACAACCTTCAATATGCTAGTTCGGATAGCTTGTTCACATGAACAAATTAATGTTCATAGAAAGTTTAAGACAAACCATAAATTAAGAGCAAGTGATTTCATTTAGTCAGAATTGATAACTCCTTTGCTACCACAAAATTTCTTTTGCCCCTTAACCAAAACATCAAAGATCAGAAAAATAGAAAATATGAGCAGAAAACAGGAAAATGCAAATTCACTTATTCATGACACACTGCAGTTAATTCATTAACTTTTTGTTTTTGCAAATTCTGCTGTGCAATTATTTACCAACATCCCAAATATCATCCTCTGCAGTGTTTTCAAGAGGACTCTCGTGTAATGTTACCATTGGACTAGCTAGTAACTTATCGTCTAGAACCCTGGTATCAGTTTCTAGTAGAATAAAACTTTAAGTATTGTAGATAACATATGTTATATAACATACAATGTACCTTGTTTGCTTGTTAATTGGACAATTTTCCCTTAATTAAAATGGTCAAACAGAACATGTATCTGAGAGTCAAAGAAAAATTAAGACCCCCGACTTATAAGTGATCAGTCATTTAGACAGGTAAAAACATCTATCTATTATCTGAATAGATTGCACAGATTATCATGTGAATTATGACGAATAAATATTTATATTATAATGTGAATTATTAGGAATAAATATTTATATTATTATGTGAATTATGAGGAATAAATATTTATATTATAATGTGAATTATGAGAAATAAATATTTATAATATAATGTGAATTATGAGAAATAAATATTTATAATATAACCTGAATGAGAAATAAATATTTATATTATAATGTGAATTATGAGAAATAAATATTTACATTATAATGTGAATTATTGGGAATAAATATTTATATATAATTAAATTATAATGTGAATTATGAGAAATAAATATTCATATTATAATGTGAATTATGGGGAAAAATATTTATATAATAATGGGAATTATGGGGAATAAATATTTATATATAATAATATATAATTATATTATAATGTGAATTATGAGAAATAAATATTTATATTATAATATGAGTTAAGGGGAATAAATATTAATGTTATAATGTGAATTATAAGAAATAAATATTTATATTATAATGGGAATTACAGGGAATAAATATTTATATTATAATGTGAATTATTGGGAATAAATATTTATATTATAATGTGAATTATTGGGAATAAATATTTATATTATAATGTGAATTATGAGAAATAAATATTTATATTATAATGTGAATTATGAGAAATAAATATTTATATTATAATGTGAATTATGGGGAATAGATATTATATATTGTAATGTGAATTATGGGGAATAGATATTATATATTGTAATGTGAATTATGGGGAATAAATATAAGAATTTTAAATAACATGTTGGTTGGCAAAACAATAATCATGGAAGTTTTTTTTATAACTTTTGACATATTAAAATAAGATATAACATAGATTTACCTTCTGAAGGTACAGGAGTTGGTGGAATACCAACATAGTTGATTGACAAATCAAGTCGCACCTGGAATAATTAAATACAATTCTGATAAATAGATTTAATTATATAATAAAGCTTTTACTCCTTCAGTTAATGGGTAGAGATATGTACATGAAATTAGTTTATTCTGCCGTCATTTGCATAAAATCTACAAAATGAATATTTTTATATCAATTTTTTGTGTTATTTTTTTTTGTTCGACTTTATTTTTACTTATTTTTATTCATTTACAGGCAGAGAGCTTTAAGTATCTTTTTATATATACATGTATGACCATAACTTACCATAGGGGTGAAGGCATATTTGTACATTTTGAAATGTCTGAAGTAGGAGTTAACCGTATATTCTGTGATTAACCGAACCTGATCCGCAGTAAACAGTTCAATACTGTGTGGTGGTCGCTGAAAATATAATTATATACTTATTAATTAATACGTTAATATATTTTTTGCAATTTTATTTGCAATTTAACCCATAACAATTATAGATTTCTCCTTTACTTAACAGAAATAATCCTAATTTAAGTCTAAAAATAATAGTAGATTCAGCTGAAGAAGTACTAACTGTACTTATTTATATAAAATTATTTTATTTTGCTGTTTCATTTACAATTAAACCCTTAATAATTATACATTTCTCCTTTCCTACAAAAATAATCCTAATTTAAGTCTAAAAATCATGATTTTTTTTAGCTGAAGCAGTCTAGTTAATTAAATATGAGAATCTTTAAAAACTGCACAAACAAGATTTATAAATGTTAATTATTTTAAAACAGATAAAAAATGTACACATATTTTGAACTCACATTAACAGCATGGCACAAAACCATTTCTTTGAAGAAAGAGAATGTCTCATCCAGATTTCCAAATGGTGTCTCTAAAATTCAGAAAAAAAAATAAAAAGAAATGTGTATTTTAAACATTTTTTCTACAAATATTAAGTTTAAGTTTAGAACACCTTCCTTTTACATAGGTATGATATCTAAATAAAGATCATTAGCATTCAAAGAAAAGTCTGTCACATACCGGTACTTTCTGTAGTTATTATAGACAGGTAGGTTGATCCATTATGGTATCACAGACTTGTGCTTTGGAAATATGACGAGGTTCTTGGTTTAAGTCCAACCATGTACCACTACAGTTTAGCTGTTACTTTTTTCATTATTTTTACTTTTCATTGTTTTAATACCAAATTTATAAACTGCATGATCAACAAATTACTGTAAATAATCAAAAAAAAAATTTCTTTGTTTCATTTTAAGCTGATAAGACTGAATGAGTTATTACAATGCCATGTAATACCTATGCAGATTTCATGTGTTTTCTTCACAATGGAGAAAAAGGCAGAAGTCTGCTCCTTGGTAAATTTATTTTCCCTGGCAAACTGGAGCGTGTAGTAGTACAGATCCATCACTATACCAGTTTTAAGACTTGTTTTGTGGTCGTCAAGGTGAAATATATCTGCAAGTACCCTGAAAACAGTAAACAATGTACATGTATATACAATGTATAATAAATATAAAGAAGACGGTGAAAAACCACATGAAAAATTGGCACACCACAGCCAGTACTCGAACCATGGGTCTCTGGATTGGTGGTCCAGTATCCAAACCACTACAACTGACAGTGGCTCATCATTTGCGTTTTCTTTGTGCTTATTGTCAGACCTTGTATATATATGTTATTTTTAAGTTTTATTGTGACATCATCACTTTTATTACCATATCATGTATGAGTATACATTGTATAAAAACTAGGAAAATGTTTACTCACATAAATAATGATGAATATATACTTGTACAGTGTATTATTTATATTAAAGGAACAGAAATATGAATTTATTAAGTTTGTGTAACAAAAAGGTTATTCTCAAATGAAATTTTCTCAATGTTTTTCATAAAACCAATTTCGGTCAACAATATGATTGAGTCTGACTTATGAATTATTCAAGTATTTATAACAAGATCATTTTATCTTCTTGAATTTTTCCTGTTTTTACTTTTGAATGTTTATTCTTTCTGTTCTTGTGTTTGTAGGAAGTAATGTATCATCATATATCCAATGTTATTACTATTGTACTCTATAAACTGTAACAATATTATGTTGTATGTTTTGCAATGATCTGTTTATGTTGATGAGAGTGTAGAGCTTAAGATGAATAAAAATTCATATCTTATATTATATTATATTGAAGTGACTTACAAATGTAAGTGCATCAGTGATGCTTGTCTCTTCTTTGCTTTTTTCACTGGTAAGTATTTAAGTTCA
Organism: Ruditapes philippinarum; assembly: GCF_026571515.1. Taxonomy (NCBI): domain Eukaryota; kingdom Metazoa; phylum Mollusca; class Bivalvia; order Venerida; family Veneridae; genus Ruditapes; species Ruditapes philippinarum. The sequence continues at coordinate 57,398 of NW_026865140.1, forward strand.
TTGTCACTGAATTCATTGTTTACATGTACATATTAGCATGTGTAGATAAGGTTTAAATAATCCAAGATCTCTTTTTGGAATGTTTATGGTAATTCATCTTAAAGCAGCACACCTAAGATCCGTGCTAATTTTCATGAAAATTTCAAAATGTATTTAACAGTATAATATTGTAAAGTTACCAAAAGAATCAGTTTACACATTTTCAATGGCACTTACAATCTATGTAAATTACTATAAACAGGTCAAAATATTCAAAAATAGCCCTTACTGTGTTAGTAATGCAGTAGAAATGTAGTTATAAATACTGAAAAATTCCGTCATTAATCGCACATAACATATAAAGTATTACTAGAATTTTGAATTTTTATGCCTTTCCTAAAATCTTAGTACATTTTTCTCAGGTTTGATTGTATTGAAATATTTTTTGCTCATCTGGAGGATATTTATAAATGCAGCTTTAATGACAAGACCAAATCTATTATGGTGTTATGTGTCCATGTCAGTGTTATGTGTTAATGTCTTTTGTCATTTTTATTACGGGTGATTGAACTGGTTTTGCAAATTGGATGATGGATGATTGATTTTGTATCAGTGAAATTGTAAGTAAAATGTCAGACTATAATAAACATGTTGAAAAAATTCCAATGTGTAAGCAGATAAGTGTAAAGGTCAAGGACTATTTCAATCAATCTTACATTTTGATGTGGTCAGCATTCAGTGACTCATTGATTCTGTCCAAGTCATCAACTGTCAAATCAGCCCTAAAATAAAAAAAAAACAACAAAAAACAAGTTAGACCTATTATACACTTACATGCATGTAATACTCTGTATTAATATTAGTAACACTCTCAAATCATTTTCTTAAGCATTATTTTTCATTTCAAATTGTGCTTAGATAAGATGGTATAAAGTTTATGTGCATCTTTCCACAAGCTTTGAAAAGTAAGTAAACTAAAGATATACATGAACTATGCTCAAAATTGATATTAAAAACTGTTGATGAATTCATAATTGCTACTGGCAGTTTTTTTAAAGAAAGTACCAGATTTACTTGACCTGTATAAGGGAAGCAGCTTCTATTACATTATAAGTGTATCTATTAGTTTATTCAAATTAGATATATTAAGTAAGAATTTTATGGAATTCAATAAATTTCCATGACTGAAACATTTTACTCAAGGATGTGCATAGTATATCTTTAATATTGAATTTACATTTATAATTGGATCAATGTTGTTCAACACTTACCAGACACTGACTCTAGCTTTGTGATTTCTTGGCTGCAAATTTAAAAAGGAAAATAAAGTATAGGCTAGTACAAAATCAAATGTATTTAGAGCAACTGCGGGTATTATCGGCATGTTATAGTTATCGGCATGTTTTTAAAATATCATTGGTGAATTTCAAATAAATGCATCATCTGCTATGTTTATTTTCGCAGCACTGTTCCCGGAAGATCGAGTATTGAACTCAACAGTTTTGCATAAAAAATATCAGCTAAAAAAAGGTAAAATTACTTCCTGTATGTCTATCTTGTTACGTAACTTGACTGCTTACATCATCGCTTAACAATGTGGTGTCCGTATAAAGTGTGTTTGTGTGATATTTACTTAGTACAATTTGATTGCCTCTGTCCTATTGGGGGGCCTGTTAGAATATGTTCTAGGTATAGGACCACTAAATATTGCATTTTTATTCCCTTCCCGGTTTAAATGGGTGCCGATAACTGTCACACACTGCCGATAATTGGTGCCACGTTGTGTAAAGTTACAAGTCGATTTCACATTATCAAATTATTACGAAGCACCGGTTACGTCATCAAGAACAAACAATAGGGGCTCCGTTTATTCAATACAACTATTAATAGATGTTAAATATGCGTAATTTTAAGTCAGCATATAATTCACCGTTAACGTGCCGATAACTGTCGCAGTTGCTCTATATCATTAACAAATTATTTATTGTTTACTAATGAAATGAATTAACACTTGATTAAAAATATGTTTAAGTCATATTCCAGTCCATGAAAAATCATTGAGCGACTTAAAAAGCATAAAGAATATCACACAAAATAGCTACTAAAATATGCAGACTCGCTTAGTTCGAAAATAAATGAGTACGAATCAGTTGTCAAAGTTTAGACATTTGCGCGCAGAATATAGATAATCAGAGATTATTCCATTAACCTGAATAATTTTGGGCACATCTTGTGCTTTAGGTTCATCTGGCAGAATCATGTTTATGTTTTGCAAATGGGGGAAAAATAAAATAAAAATTTCTAAATTAAAGCACAAAAGGCGTCGTTGTTGTCATAGGCGCCAGAACTTCCGCTAGAGAGTATTGATTCTCCTAAATGAACCCAAAGACACTACAACTACAGGTAACAAATGTTTAAACTACCGCTTATATAAATTCAAAGAATATTTTAACATACTTCCTTGGCAAATGTCCTAGGATTTGTTTAAGATTAGATGAATGAATAATAAAATGCCAATTAAGATAGGTAGATTCCTATATACTGTATAGAGATAAACTTACTTATGTAAACTTTATGTGAGTCAAACCAACTGAGTTACAAAATTCACTATCTCCTTTATTGTTCACATTTTGTTAATAGTAGACTAAATTTATTAAACCGTATTATTATAAAAAAAAAACCTTGGTTTGTTTTGTAAAGAAATAATTACAACATGCAAATAATATTAAAGTATAATATTGTATCATTAGTCTCCTAGAAAATTTTGTTAACGAACCATAATTTTCGGTTATTAATGGGAATCTAGTCATATCTTTAGTTTATTTTAAGCACTCATTCTTCTGTGTTTATGTATATTTTTCTGTGTTCCGGTTTTAACATGTTCACAACCTTGTATTTTATGTCACATGTTCTTATGAACCATGACAGTATTGAATAAATCTTGAAATCTTGACAGATTATATATAATTCTCTCCCTATACTGACGCCCAACACCGCCCTTTCCTCCCCTAAAATTAGGTGCAGATAGTTCTCCTTTAAAAAAATAAAAAAATGTTTTATTTTTTTTGTACAAAGATATTTCAAATATTGATACAATTTTCAATATACTCAGAAGTTTCGAAAATAGGGTAAAGACAACTTAAGGATTTTCTTTAAATGATTGTAGTTTCAGATAGTACAATATGCAATCTAGTTGTTGAAGGTTTATTGATAACTAAACTTCACAGGTATCTTAATAAAAGTTATTTCTATTCAATTAGTGTGATTGGTATAAATGCAGCAAAATATTCCTGAAGATCCTGCTTAAAATATTTTAATTGGTGTGTTATAGATCTGTCAAGAAAAGTATCTACACTTTATACATGTATCACCTTTTTCGGGAAGTAGCATTTTTTTCAGGTTGTTGCATAATGCATTCCAATCAACATTTTCATTGTGAAAGATTATGGGTGTGGTAGTGATTCATTGATAAATACCCACAGTTATCATTAAGCTGGGTCTTGTGATAAATAAATCATTATAAACTCCATTCACTCGTTTGAAAAGTTAGTAAGAACTTAAAAAAAAAGCAAAAAGTCAACAGTCTCTAGTAATTCTGTTTAGAATGGCTTTTCATGCATTTTATGTTTGTATTCTACGTTATATACATGTATATATTTATATGTATACATGTAAAGATGAAACTTAAATAAATGAATGTAAAATAGTAAAGTTATTTTGGTACATGCGTGTAACCTAATATTGACTTTAAATTATATTTATCAAAGATATACATGTACATGGTTCAATAAGTTTATATAAAGAAACATAGTTCCTAAATTAAACCTTATCAACTGGAACTTGAGCTTCTATTGGAATTCCTGAAATAAATTTGGTTATCCGCGAAAAAATGCATTTTGGATTCTTTGACTGTGTTAGATTATCGACGGTGTTTTTATACCTTTCTCTTGGCCAGTGAAGACTAAGATTACAAGACTAGTGCCGCGACGTATTCAGTTTGAATAGGGCAAGAGCTTCATCGTGGATTTTTAGTAAAATAAGGGAACAACCATTTTTAACCCTTTCACTGCCATAGGGACGGCATATCACAAATCTATATCATTAATATATAGATAACTATAACTATGTCATCGACAGTAATTATTATATGCTAGCAGATTTGGAAACATATATAATTATTATAATACTAATAACAAATAATAATAATTATATTAATGAATAATATAGTAATTTCTTAGAAAACCTTCTGGCTAATAGGTGATCAATAAATGAATAACCCTCTGGCAGCGAAAGGGTTAATGGCTTATGTGATTGATACCTATGCAACTTATATCGGAATAATTAAGGTGACAACGGAGTCAATTATCACTGAAAATACCTAAAATGAGATTTTTTGCTAAGTAGATTTATCAACCTTTTCTGAACACATTCGTGATTTAATTTTGGAAGCAGTTAGTCCAAAAAATGTGTTTTTAAACGTTTTAAAACGGAACCTATACTATTTGTATCTGCTATTCGCGTAACCTGTCGATTATCGATAACGCTCCGCCCCCTGTTGAGGCATCAATGAGGGAAATCGGTAGTTCCATATATCCGTGAATTACAGGTCCATACTGGTCCATACTTCTCGTAATACATGTATCGTACAACTAACGTACATCTTTTATGAATATCTCAACATTTAGCCTTTTTTATAAATTAAGAAATTGTCGGCCAATGTACGTAACATAATGTATGAAACATAAATAATTAAGCATAGCGGCAAATCGCACGACCACGGGGTTGATTAAAAATGTAGTTGCTAAAATATCCATAATGTGTGAAAATAATTTGTCTGTCCCGTTAATCTGATAGATATTACGTTGAGTTGATATACTTTTGTACGGATTCAAGGGCTTACTTTCAACCTCGTTTTCTAACAATGTCAAGTAAAACAACAACAAAACCAGACAACATTTTTTTTATGTGAACGCCTATATGACTTGTGGTAAGGTGTCCCTGACAAATATCTAAACCATTTTAGATTGTCTAAGGATGATTATTTCTCTTTAAATAAAAAAAAGATATTAAAATATATTCTCAGTGAAAATAAATTGTTCGCCAGTAAATCGGACACAGTACTAATAAATCTTGGACAAAGTATGAAATTTATTGTCTATCCCGGTAGAAACTGGATCTCTATGCCGTGCATAGATGATATTCATAATAGAAGTCAAGAAAGCCAGATCATAATGATCGAGTAATACCTTTAATTTCTATTAAAATATGTGAAGCATTATCAATTTGGTGGAAAAAATATATAATATCCCGTTCTTATTTGTACATCTACCATGGACTTTAAAAGACTGTCAGAAGCTTAGTTTTTTGTTATTTTATTTTATATTTTAACGGAATTTCATACACGAATACACAGGCAGAGTGACACTGGTATAATACAATAATAATAATGCTGATGATAATAATAATAATAAACTTCAAAAAGGAAACAATTAAATATCCCGCTAGCGGTGCGCAAATGCGTTCCATTTCCCCCCACTGAGTGCCTCAAATTTTACCGATAGTCACGTGACATGTGCGACAGATACCAGACGGACAGTAAATCACGTTAAGAATTGAAGGAATTTCGGCTATAAACTGATATTAATCAGCAGCTTTTTAATTGGTCAGATGTCACTGGGTCATAAAATGTTGTTAGAGTATGTTACCGCAACTTGTGACCCTCTCTGGTGCGATATTTGTGTATTATGCAATTATTGAGCGTGAAACGTAGGGGTCCGAGAGAGAACAGCCGATTTATGACACTTCGTTTGATGCGGGTCGGACTAACTTTGAATCGGCATATATTTTTTAATAATCAAGCAATTAACATGCGGTTTAAAGCACATGAAAGGAAATTCATTTACGGAGGGAACCGTGTCAGGGATTTTTGTTTGCTCAATAGGCGACTTAATTATCTTTAATTACGTAATATGTATGGTGAAAAAAGTCGCATAAAATGTTTGACGTTACGTAATATTTTTTTGAGAAAAGATAGAAAAAATTTGAGACACGGTTCCCTAGATAATATAAGTATGGTTATTTTCCAAAAGTTTGATGACAAAAAAATAAAAAATGACTTTGATATGACGATTTAAAATTTTAGGATTTTTATTCAAAATCAATCATTTACAAAGGCATTTTTTTCAAATATGTTATTTTTTATGATGATCAACGATATTTAATGCATAAAGATTAAATAAATAACAATTATTACTAAAATAACTTAGTTTAAATGACATTTATGTGAGTACCACGGAAAGTGTCTGTTGTCACCTTAAGGTTATGAAATTGAATCAGTTTAGAGACTTTCGTTTCTGTATTCCCACTATTGTATGTAGTTTAGATTAAGTTTAATTTAAATTAAATTTAATTTAATTGATTTTTAATAGGAATAGCAATGTCAATTAATAAACATGTATGTATTGGAGTGAAGAATTAATTTGAGCCTATACATTAGTACAATAGTGCTCATTTCAATGATTTTCTTGAAGTTCAGATCTCTCAATTTAAATGTTTAAAAATTTCCTTCTTTCAAAATATTTATATATGATATTTCTTTGTATAAATTGTAGAGGGTTTTCATTTGATAATTAGAAGGAAAAAAACATTTGAAAATCCTCTTAAATGATTGAGAGAAACTATTGTATGAAATGTGTTTTATTGTTAAAGTTAGTATTGAGTATTGATATTTTAGTATACAAAGGGAGAACCCCATACTGTAGTCATAAAGCAGTGTAATTTTGGGGGGAAAAAGTGATCTGGAATGGTTTAATGTATAGAAAATATAGCTGATGCAAAGTTGATGTTATTTATTTGGGAAAAATTACATAGGTCTACCGACTGCACAAATTATTAGAGCTGTCATTGATAGTACTTTTTTGATATATCAGCTCTAAATTTATTCTGTCAATTCTTATGGATAACACATTTGAAAAATTTGATAATTTTAACCGAGAAATGTATAGAAATTATGAAAATTCACCAAAAAAAAAAAATATATATACATATACAGAAGCAGGTGTCCATGTCTGCAAGTGTGTTGTTGTTATGTGACAGACACATTTTGGTAGCATGTGATGACAAAAAATAGTCAGAAAAAAATCTTGCAGTGGGGGATTTATTATAGACATAGACACATCATAATTGAATGAACAGAAAATGCATCTTAATAAAATTATTTAAACATGTATAAAAGTGAATTATTGACAAGCAATTATAAGCAATTATTGATATATTGTCGATATTTGTTCTGATATCATTATATCATGATGTCAATATGCCTGACTCTGAATCAATGACAGCTCTACAAATAAGTGGGAATATATTGAGGGTTTAGAGCAAAACTGGTCTATCTGATTCTATTACTTTAGAAAGATGGACCAGTTTTGCTCTAAGCCCTTGATTATTATATTCAAGGTTATAGTTTTCTTACTGTAAAACTCATCTTGAGCATCAGCCATGTTTTTCTGTGTAGTAAACCTATTCACACAGCATGATATTTTTGCTAAAATTTATATGTTAATATCATTAGGGTGCGACTTTGACCATTACTAGTGTTGTTAATACATATAATGACATTATCATTGCTTAAAGTTTTATAAGATAATATACATGTGTTTTAAAAATACTACATGCAGTGTTTTAAAAATACTACATGCAGCTTTTAAAAAAAATCTCATTTTAGTTGTATTTAAATATTTGGCTGTTTGTCATGTCAAATTAGTTGAACTGCAAATTGTTGTTATAAAAAATGCTTGAAATAATGACTGAATTCACCAAAACATATTTTTCTATGTGGTTTTAGGTCCGCCAAAAAACAACACTGGTAAATATAGATTTGTTCTTTTACGCACCCATTTTATAGATACTGTGATTTTCTCTGATTATAATCATTGTGAAGTTTGAGCTTCGCCAAAGACACTGAGCAGTGAAGCTCCAGGGGTCTGAAACACTTGTTTTTATACCTTAGCTAAATTCCCACTTATGACAAATGAAAATATGTCAGTGAAAGGGAGTTATTCAGGTAGCTTTGAAGATTTGTGGTTTTACTTGGGATGCCCATAAGAGCCTGAAAAAAAGATGAAAATGATATCACCAGAGGTGTTTTTCCTCCATAGCTGAAGCCTGGAAAGTTGCCATATGTCTTTCACATTGTGATCTAAAACTAAATTTAGTAAAAAATAAAAAAAAAATGGAAGTCTGGTGTATCTACACAAGTTTCAATTTGATAAATTTATGATAGAATCATGTTCTATTCTTATAATTTCTTATATGTGCAGGAACCAGTAAGTTGTGTAGTTTAGTTACATGTAACAAATATGTATGAATCCAACTGTTATTTATTTCTACCATATTTAGTTAATTCAATTTATATATATTTAATTATTGCAATGCTAAAAAAATGTGACAGTCAATAAATGGAGCAGTGTTGTGTAATTGTTCACATCTACATTTAAGTCAATATTGTCAGTTATGATTGTCAGAAAAATTGAGTTAAAAAACTTATGATTAGTGCTTGAATGTTACCTTTGTAATTTTGGAAATTTTATTTTAGTAGCCATCTGAAAATTTCGAATTTTCACCCTTCATTCATTCCCAATCCAAAAAAGTCATTATTTTTCTTTTCCAATTTTAAAAAAGGTTCCCAACAGCAGCCCTTCCCCTAAAATAAAATAAAAAAAGAAAGAAATGACTCTGTTTTAAACTTCTGAGAAATATTGAACTGTTTTGATTTGCTATTTTAAAGACCTGAAATGTTACATGTTCACAGACATGTTAAAAACAATGAAAATCATGTATAAGGAGTTTTACTAAAATCTCCCAAAATGCCTGATGATTTTTTCCCAAGAGGCCTTTTCCCAAAATACAAAAATACATGTTTTTGGTGTTTTAAGGAAATTTCAATACCATCCCCCCCTAACCCAGTTGGGAAAAAGGCCTTTTTAGCTCACCTGTCACAAAGTGATAGGGTGAGCTTTTGTGATCGCTTTTCGTCCGGCGTCCGTCCGGCGTCCGTCCGTAAACTTTTACTTTAAATGATATCTCCTCATAAACCACTTGGCCAATTTCATCCAAACTTCACAGGAATGTTCCTTTGGTGGTCACCTTTAAAAATTGTTCAAAGAATTTAATTCCATGCAGAACTCTGGTTGCCATGGCAACCGAAAGAAAAAACTTTAAATATCTTCTTTTAAAAAACCATAAGAGCTAGAGCTTAGATATTTGGCATGAAACATCTTCTAGTGAGTGTCTACCAAGTTTGTTCAAATAAAACCCCTGGGGTCAAAATTGGCCCCGCCCTGGGGGGTCATTGATTTTCCCTATATGCATATAGTAAAAACTTAAAAAATCTTCTTTTAAAGAACCCAAATAGCTAGAGCTAAGATATTTGGCATGAAACATGTTCTAATGGATGTCTACCAAGTTTGTTCAAATAAAAGCCCTGGGGGCAAAATTGGCCCCGCCCCAGGGGGTCATTGATTTTCCCTATATGCATATAGTTAAAACTTAAAAAGTCTTCTTTTAAAGAACCCAAAGAGCTAGAGCTAAGATATTTAGCATGAAACATGTTCTAATGGATGTCTACCAAGTTTGTTCAAATAAAAGCCCTGGGGTCAAAATTGGCCCCGCCCCGGGGGGGTCATTGATTTTCCCTATATGCATATACAGTAAACTCCGCTTATAACGAACTCATTGGGACATTTGAAATCTGTTCCTTATATCCGGAGTTCCTTGTAAGCATAATAGCGAATTCGTTCCTTGTATAAGGAGTTTTTATAGCGAACAGATTTGCATATAACGAACTTATTGTTTACCATCGTCCTCCATTTTGAAAAGCATTTGTTTTAGAAAAATTAGTCACTTATATCTTTTTAGACACAATACCAGAGAGCGTCCTTTTTTGAAATTTAAAAATCCTTTGTTATTTCAGTTTTAGTTTTACTCCCTTTCACAATTTCTCATAAAATACATTATTGTGTTTCTAAACTCAGTGCTTTTCGTTTTCTTACCATGATTAAGAACACACAGGATTTTCGATTTTTCTTCCTTTTATATTGAATATCTTCTATTATATTTTAAGCGTGACTTTTACTTATAAAAGATAAAGATTTCTTTTTATTTCAATCAATCGTACTTTGTGTGATTATGTTGAAAACCGACTATAAATGATCATAATTATTTTACTTGAGCAAAACTATTTAAGAAAAGAAATAATAGAATAAAAGGAATAACCGTTTTGTTTTTTTGGTTGCTAAAATATCCTAAATAGAAAACTATTACGAACTACTATAAAAATTCATTTTTACAGCTGGATAGAAGTACATACAACAATAAACGGTACATCTGGCCGTGCCATTGTGAAAACGAAAGTTGAAAAGAGGGATCCATTTACGGAAAGCCGATATTTTAGAGTTCGTTATAAAAGTGTAATTTTCTGTACTTTTAAATAAATTGGGACTAAGAAATGAGTTCCTTATAAGCGATAATTCCTTATAACCGTGTTCGCTGTAACCGTATATTTTTATATTAAATAAAGAAGGGCAAAATTTGGGCCGAAAAAAATTGTTCCTTATAACCGGAAGTTCGCTATAACCGTGTTCGCTATAAGTGAAGTTTACTGTAGTAAAAACTTTAAAAAATCTTCTTTAAAAGAACCAAAAGAGTTAGAGCTAAGATATTTAGCATGAAACATGTTCTAATAAGTGTCTACCAAGTTTGTTCAAATAAAAGCCCTGGGGTCAAAATTGGCCCCGCCCTGGGGGTCATTGATTTTCCCTATATGCATATAGTAAAAACTTAAAAAATCTTCTTTTAAAGAACTCAAAGAGCTATGGCTAAGATATTTAGCATCAAATATGTTCTAATAGGTGTCTACCAAGTTTGTTCAAATAAAAGCCCTGGGGTCAAAATTGGCACCGCCCAGGGGGTCATTGATTTTCCTTATATGTGTATAGCAAAAACTTAAAAAATCTTCTTTGAAAAAACCCAAATAGCTAGAGTTAAGATATTAAGCATGAAACATCTTTTAGTGAGTGTCTACAAAGTTTGTTCAAATAAAAGCCCTGGGGTCAAAATTGGCCCTGCCCCGGGGGTCATTGATTTTCTTTATATGTGTATAGCAAAAACTTAAAATCTTCTTTGAAAAAAACCAAATAGCTAGAGTTAAGATATTAAGCATGAACCATCTTCTAGTAAGTGTCTACAAAGTTTGTTCAAATAAAAGCCCTTGGGTCAAAACTGGCCCGGCCCCAGGGGTGTCATTGTTTTTAACTATATGTGTATAGTAAAAACTTAAAAAAATCTTTTAAAAAGCCCAATGAGCTAGAGATTAGATGTTTAGCATGAAACATTTTCTTATGGGTGTCTACCAAGTTTGTGCAAATAAAGGCCTTGGGTTAAATTGACCCTGCAACATTGGGGGGGGGGGGGGTTGGGGGGACTATATACAGGTGAGCGACCTCAGGGCCATCATGGCCCTCTTGTTTCTAGATTTGATTGGTGCAAAATAAATCTCTGACATTTGATTAACCCAAAGAAAAAAATAATCTCTTTGTTTTAGGAAGTATGATTATTGATACATAATATATAGTTGACACTAATTAATAAATTATATATCCCAAACAGTGATTTTATCGCTCAATAACATCACTGTTTGGAGTTCGAATGCGAGGAATTATATTACGAGGGCGTAGCCCGAGTGATATAATGATGCGCATCCGAACGACAAAGAGTGATGTTATCAAGCAATAAAATCACCGATTTGGATATATTATTTCGATTCTTACACGACATCAACAAATAAGTGCAGCCGTACCTGTTATTAAGCAAAATTGCGCCTGATTTGTTTCCGTACTTATTTTCAGGGCGTCGGATTCTTTTAGTGGTTACGTCACATGTATAATGATTGTGTCACATATCTAAATATAGAACGTCAACTGTGACTCTGTTGCATAATAACACACACTTTCGGTTCTTCTATATTCAATATCGAAAAATGCAGGTCGTGTTAGAATGTATAATAATACCATTTTCACCATTTCACTAAAACTATTTTGCTAAAAAGAAACTCATTTTGTTGATTATTGTTTTGTTTTGTTTATTTTTTTCATTATTATGATTGTTTTTGTAAATGTTATATAGGTAACATGAAGTTTTAAACTATTTTTTAAGAAAAGTTGAAATATTTAGTGAGCAGGACTTGAAAAGAATGAAGAAAAATTGAAATAAAAATGTACACAACTTCTTTATGTATTGTATATCTTATCAGTTCAAGTCATTGTACGCTCGTACTTAAAAAAAAGTTCAATCAAAACTGCATGTTATTTTATAATCATTATTTGTTTGTTGGACCAACATTCATGTGTTTGTTGTATCTACATTCATGTGTTTGTTGGACCAACATTCATGTGTTTGTCAGATCTACATTCATGTGTTTGTTGGACCAACATTCATGTGTTTGTTGGATCTACATTCATGTGTTTGTTGGACCAACATTCATGTGTTTGTTGGATCTACATTCATGTGTTTGTTGGATCTACTTATGCATTTTAGCATGAAATTCATTCATGTGTTTGATGTATGAGCATTCATGTATTTATTGGATTTATATCCATGAAATTGTTGAAATATATGTGTTTGTTAGATCCACATACAGTCATATTGTTGGATTTGCATTCATGTGTTTGTTAGATGTACAATAATGTATTTTAGGTCTAAAATTTTATGTATTGCTAACAGATTATCAATAATCAAGCAAATATGCATATAATGTAAAGTTTTATGAATTCACCAGATATAGTCTATTTGATTACTGTTTTATTTCAAGATTTGATTTTACCATATTTTCTCATTTATAAGTCTAAATCAGGGTCTTTATTTTATGGTCATCAGGAGTACTTTGATTGAACTGTCATATTTTTAATGTGATCAGACAATAATGCAAAGTGTATTGTATAAACCTATAAATATAAGGTTAAAAAAAAATGATAAAGAAAATCATCTCACAAATGAGAAAATATGGTAAAATCATTATTGCATATTATTGAGGGGTCAATACAGCATTGCCTCAACTCACTCAGTCATCGAATTTAGCACTGGCCCGGTGGCCCATGGACAGTAAAAATTAGTTCGGGCCAGTGTAGATTTCAAGAAATTTAGTTAAATGTAGTAGAATAAATTAAAAACTGGAATTCGGGCCAGTAAATTCAAAATCTTAAATTCAATGACTGCTCACTGAACTTAAAGAAATATGTGTGCAGCAAACATGCAGATATTATATTATATTATTTAACTTCAATTACATTGTTTATTCCTTACACACACAAGAAAAGTATGAAAGTTTGTTTGTTTATTTATAGATTATGTACGCAAGGATAGTAGATTATTGATGTACATCGGTGATTTCAGTCGACAACTTGATTATCTCCACAAGTTGATCACCATTATAGATGTTCAGAATCTTACACAGGTAATATTTGTAAAATATGTCAAATATAGTCAAAAGCTGAATATCTGGCAGGTCATTAACACCTTAAAAGGTACAAAATATCACATTTAAAAGTGATAGATTGCCTTGGGACAGAAAAAAACATCTTTATTTCTGAAATATTGTAGTATCTGATATTGTCACATGGGAAGTTTAAACATATGTAAAAAAGAAGGACCGAGTCGGGAACTGTGACAACAGCGTCATTTTAATAGGTACATCATTATAAGTGATATCACTATAAGTGAGCCAACAGTATAGAGCTTCGTGCACAGATATGCAGGCTGACCTTGCTCTTAACTGATAGCATTGGCCATCAAAGAACAGCGGCTAGTTTTAAAACATAGTAGTGATACACTTACACACTTATTTAAAAAGGAAGAAGGTTTTTACTTCCATTAGTTCCATTTATTGCTTTTATATGATAAAGTTTAACCAGCTGCCTAATGAATCTTGTATTACATGAAGATAATGTGTTTAAATAATGTATGTTTTCTGCTCGTCCTACATCGAGTTTTCTTAAATTCTACTCGTAACTACAAGCTAAATTTTCGATCTCTGATGTATTATTTATTTTTCAGGAAAATGTAAGTTGTCTGAACACGACCCTGGTGTTCCTTATGTTTGCCAACAGGAAGAATCAGTTGGGACGTTACCTACAGGCATTAAAAGATGAGAAGGAAGGCATGTTGGAGGTGAATGGTTCAGTACAATTCATGACAAACTTCCGTGATCTATTACTCTTCTGGCAAGACCACTATCTCCATAAAGACAAGGACTGTAGTGCCTTAGAAAAGGTCAGGATTATATTTTACTTTTAATAGAAAAATGTTAACATGTATTTACAGTTTTAGAGAAGTTTCATATTTCTTTAGTGATTAATGAAATGTAGAGAGCATCAGCTTTGTCAACCTACATAGCTGAATAGGGAAAGCATCAGATTAGTAATCCCTTAGGTTGTTGGTTTGATCCTCTGGCAATGCGTAAATTTCTGTGTGACAACTGATATCAGACATTGAGTCTTATGGTCATTTGTCTCACACCACTGATACAAAAATCATATGGCATTAGTCTGTCACTAGCAGAGTAATAGGTTGTTACTGATATACTATCCAGGAAAGCCTGTAAGGTAGATCAAATGCCAATATATAACTAAAATGTGTTGAAATTGTTGTGTAAAAAAAAGAAGAAGGAAAAAAAATGAAATTATTCATTTCTTGTCAAAAGGAGTGGTATTGATATTGTATTAAATGTTTATAATTTCAGAGTTCAAGAATTAGTTTTGATTACTGGAAACAGACAGTTGCTACACTTGTGTGTGACGATCAAGACAATGAGTGTGCTATTGTACATTACTGTGTACGTCCGCCATGTGAACGGACTATTTAGTGTGTGTGTATGTAGATAAACAAAAAGTTAGTGTGTGTAAATAGGCTTGGATATTCACTGGATGTGGAGAACAGTGTATGAAGATGAAATAGAACGGCATCAAATGTCTTAAATGACTGCCTTGAAAAACAGAAATAGATTACTTGTGCTATATGATTCTTTATAAAGGTGATGCGGTGCCTAGGTGGGAAGGGAGGAAAGGATCGAGTTCTTGCTATGCATGACCAGTATATATAAAGGTCAAAGGTCAGTAGTGTACAAAAGGTACAAAACAAAACACAACAGATAGAAAGAAGGGATATAAAGTTGGTAAAATGTCAGTGATTGTGGTTGTTGTGAAATGGTTTACTTGGAAACACAAAGCAAATATTTTATACTGTGATTATTAAAAAAAATTACTATAATAGTTTAACTATAAACTGATGTTATAAGAATTTTCAGCTCTGAACTGTCATAAATTTTATAGTCTAATAAGTTTTAATATAAACTAAAGTTCTTAAAGCTTTAAAGGGACTCCACAGAGGTTTTTTGACATTATGGGACTGAAAATATTTTTTCCAGATAAATGCACCATTTGATGTAGGTTTAGGCCATTATTTTTTGTGCAAAATTTCAGATTATTCGAGCACTTGGTTTTTCCAGAATAATTATTCAAATTGTAAAAAAATGACCCAAAAATAAAAAGCGTTTAAATGCTTTTCACTCAAATTGGGCTGGAAAAGGCATAAAATATGATTTTCAATTTATTTCAAAGTATATTTTTAACAATCTTTGCATATATTTCTGGTTAAAGTGCCCCAGCTCATTTATGTAAGAAATTCAAATGTTATGTTTTTAGGCTTTTAAACCTCAGTGGAGTCCCTTTAAACTGTTTGTTGCTTCTGAAGCTGTGAACTGTCATCTTGACTTGTTTTTGTTACTTTTTTCCCATGCTTTCTTAAATTTTGATCCATAATGTTTTAGCTTCAGCTATGATGTGAAGTTCATTCATTGCTTTTATTGATCTATGAATTTGTAGCTCGATGTTTTGTTAATTTTGTAAGTCATATTTTGTAGTTTCAATGCTAATTAAATTGTGACCTTTGGTCCTTGCTTCCCCTGTATTGAATGTTCTGTTTTAAATTTATTTGCCAAACAGTGTTCATTCTATGAGTGGCACGAACTTGTATATTTTATGAAATTAGTCCTAAAAGGTTTGTCTATGTGTGTATCTCATTATATAACATGTAATACCAGACATGAAGCCTTGATGCTCAATATAAAGGGAGGTAATTTTGAGATTTTAATATGAGAAAGTAAGTTTTGTTTGAATGTATTCATACTACTCAAAATTTAAGTCATTGTAAAGATGTGTGTTATTATGCTTGGTTGAGCATAATGGTGCTAGTCTGTTATAGTTCCTGGTTTTACAATATTTAACCTCTCCTGTCAAAAATGGCAGCCATTTTGGGGCCCAGTATACTATATATAATTTACAAAATAATTGAAGAATAAAAATACATTATAAACAAATGATTCAAGTGAATTGTCAAATTCTTTTACATAGGTTAAACTGTTGTTATAGCACAAATATGTTATAGCACAAATATCTAAAAGATTTTTTTATCAGTTTAGATGAAGATGAATTGTGAGATTTTTTTTTATCTTTTCTGAAGTATGATTTATATTAAGAGTAACCCTGAAAATGGCAGCCAGGAGAGATAATACATGCTATGTGAAAAGCATCTATTGTGTTACTCTTTCCATTTTTCATAGCACATTATTGATAATGTCTTAGATGTATGTACCTTGCATGGATCTTTACCCTTCGATTGGTTTTCATGTCATTTCTGTCAATGAGACTTAAAAAAAGAATATCTTTATTTTTTCCGCTTGAAAAAAATCATAATTCAGCAAATTTATTTTTATGAATGCCAGGCAATAGTTCCTGATATATATTTCTTGATATAGATTTTCCTTTTTGTATTTATTAATTTTTAGTATTCTATTTTTTTTTATTTTATTAAAGACAGAATGTCTTGCCATTTGAACAAAATATTATCAAGTAGAATTTCAACAATACAGTCAAATTCATATTTGCCTTAAATAAATGTGTTGTTTTTTATGAGTGTGCCACCAGATACGAAGTAAAAGTGCTATTTTCATGGGGTTCTACTGTTCTATTTTGATATAGACTTGATTAATTGTTATAAAGTAATTGTTCATTTTTCTATAGCAAAGCAGTTATGTCTTGCTAGCATATATATATTTTGGTTAGGTGTAAACATAAATAACAAAATATGAATGTATAAATTACACAAGTTAACTTACATGTATGCATGATGAAATTGAAAATCATATTAACATTGTCTTACTTTATCTGATAATATTGAAAGTTTTAATTTGTATTCTAAAATTTAACTATATAACTCATTTTCTGAAGACTCCACTGAGGTTTATTTGACATGACGGGATCATTCACTCATAACGTTTTTCCAGAATAATTATTCTAATTGTGAAAAATGACCCAAAATTAAAGGCGTTGCTGCTTATCACTCAAGTTCGGCTAAGAATAGCAAAAACAAACAATTTTCAGTTTATTTCCGAGTCTTTTTCTTAATTTTCTTTTGCATATTTTTCTGTATTAAGTACCCCCAGTTGATCTGTGCTAGAATTTAAAATTAATGTTTTTAGCCTTTTGGATCTCAGTGAAGCTCCTTTCATAAACTTGAACTGGCTCAACTTTATGCTTAAAAATTATAGTATACGTAGAAGTATGACAGCATTGTGTTAGTATGCCATAAACCGAAACAGACAATGAAATTATTTAAATCTTAATATCTATAATAATACTAATGTCCCTACATCACGAGTATAGAGTCAGGCCAGTTTGCTTGTACACACTGTATCATGGGTATATAGTAACTCTAGGCCAGTTTGTTTTCTTGAGCAGTCTGATAAGAGTGTATGCTGTCAATAGCAATATTTTAGCATTTTTATATCTGAATTCCTTAAAATAACATTTCAAGAATTGAAGCCACACAAATATTGTGAAATAATTTAAGAAAAATTTAAATACTTCCACAGGTATGAGTGTAAGGGGTTCTTTAATATAAAAGGTTATAAATATGTTGCCAGACCAGCATTTGGAGTCTTGTGTAGTGCTAGTATCGGGGGGTGGTACTGGGTGTTTTTCTTCAACCAGTACTGTTTCTAGCATTTTCAGTGCAGACTTGATGAAAGGGAGGTAACTTGACACTATGTGTTATTGTATCCCTTGTCAAGTTTGGATATATATTAGACAATATTTTTTAGAGTAACTTGTTATTTATAATGATGATTATAACACTGGCGATATTACATTAACTCATTACTCTTTTTAATTTGTCATTTTCTCAATTAAGTTTTTCATAGTAAAAGATATTTTATAATAAATTTGACTTCTTGGTTTTCTATGGAGAGTTATGTCCCTTTCATATTATAGTTACTGGCCTACGCTGTGCTATTTTCAAAACTTACATATGTGTGTTATGTCTCATTATATACATATATTATGTGTTTTTCTATGTGTGTACATAGTGTGTATATAGATATAAAAAAAAAACTTGTACATATTGTATATAAATTATTACCAAAAAATAATAAATCATGAGTGAAACATTATTGTTTACTAAGCAAAGTGCTGCAACTGTTTTTCCGAAAGTCTCAGTTGATTTGATTTATATTAAGTCTTCTTGTCTGTCAGCATATTGTGTACATGTATATATATTGAATGTGTTGGTACATGAAATGATACAGCTCTGTATCTCTAAAAAAATCAACTTTTTATCTATTTCTACACAGATTGTGTAAATTCATGTGTGCCATTTTTTTTGGAATTTAATTTTTTATAATAATAAGAATATATTTGATGTGAAGGCAAACAGTCACTAGTGGCATTATCAAAGAATCTCATTTTGTTGTAAAATCTGATTTTCAATGAATGAATAGAATATAAATGTAATCATTAAAGTCATATCTAGTGTGAAATAAGGTCAACAAATTTGGTCACATAAAGTGTGAAACTAGGTCAAAGAATTAGGTCACATTAAGTGTGAAACTAGGTCAAAGAATAAGGTCATATCAAGTTTGAAACTAGGTAAAGGAATAAGGTCACATCAAGTGTGAAACTAGGTCAAAGAATTATGTAACATTAAGAGTTAAACTAGGTCAAATAATTAGGTCACATCTAGTGTTAAACTAGGTCCAAAAATTATGTCATGTTAAGTGTGAAACTTAATTACTTGAAGTGGAAAGAAAACTAGGTTATTAAAAAGTTAGGTCACATCAAATGTGAAACCAGGTTAGAAAATAGGTCGAAACTGGTGAGAAACTTGGTCTAAGAATTAGGTCACAACAAAAGGCAACCATAGTTAGTTGTTGCGAATGAGTCTTTAAAACTGAAGTTCATTATATATTTTTTTAATTCATTAAATTTAAATTATACCACCTAAATGGCTGAGTGGTCCAATGAAATGAAGTTATTGCCTTCTTAGAAGTAAAAAGAAATAAATTTCTTCAATGACAATTTTAATTATTCTTTAACACAGGGAGTATTTAGTGAGATAAGTAATATTTGAAGGAAGAATTGACCTACTATTTAATCCTATAATTATTTAAATACATTTCGTTATTTTTCAATACATATTAACTGTAAGATTAATTATGTATAAACTTTCTCTTACGTTGTATTTGAGATATATTGCTTAAATCTAAATTCCATAAATGATATTTAATTAATTCCGTATTTTTTCTTCTGAAAGGACTGGTAAGTTTATCAAGGGTATGTTGCATGGAATTGAACTGACTTGCATGATTTAATGCATTGAATAGGTGATAAAATTATTGATTTAAATTGTTGGATGAAAATGAAAGCAGATGTTGTGTTGACTGTTTCATGAGCAATGTTGTGTTAATTATCTATATATGATTTGAATATGTTTACTACTAGCAGATGTTGAGTGCTTGTTGAACATTGTTGTATATATGAGACCAAAAATGTTGTGTGAATGTTGAAATTTTTCTTGTAAATGAACTTGTATGTATGCATT
Source organism: Ruditapes philippinarum (assembly GCF_026571515.1). NCBI lineage: Eukaryota > Metazoa > Mollusca > Bivalvia > Venerida > Veneridae > Ruditapes > Ruditapes philippinarum. The sequence goes on from NW_026865140.1 coordinate 77,360, forward strand.
TTGTGTGGGTTATGAAAAAAAAATGTGTTGATGAGTAAAAGAAAGTATGAATGTTGTGTTGTTGATGATGAAAATTGCTGTGTAACTTACTGAAAACATCTATAGATGTTGTTTGGATCTGAAAGTGTTGTAAACATGACCAAAAATATCAGGTAGGTCATTTTGAAAAGTGCTAAATGACACACTATCCATTTTATAGAAGATATATTGTAATGGAAAAATTTTGATTTAAAGTTTTTTCAATGAAATTTTTATGGTTTTGAAAGTCCTTTTAATGCAATATTAATTCTTTTTGTGAAAAAAAGAAGGATTGTAAATATTCAATATGATCAATTTTAAGTTTGTTATATATATTGTCGAGGAGGTAACAGGAAAATGTTAAATTATTGTCAGTTCTTACCTTAACCTGCTGGGACAAAAATGGTATGCCATGCCAACAGTATAGAGTCAGGCCAGTCTATACTTCCATGCATACCTCAGCAGGCTCTACACTGATTTTTTTAACCTACTTTTTGGCTTTTTGCATTTTTATCTTCAAATGAGGGCAAATCAATTACATACATTCAGCAAGTTATAAGTTTTGAGGTTTAATATTCTAGTTTGCAAGAACGACGACCACTAATAAAGAACCAGGCCAGTCTTAAAATCCACGCAGTCTGATCTGTGTCTGTGTGGGTGGTAGCTAATTTCTCAATTATTTTTGAAAAATAAATAAAACTGTCACAAAGGACAAGTTTACAACTAGAGACAAGTCCATTTGTCAAATAGAGATGTGTAATAGTTATAATAATTTTATCTCCGCTATTTGTCATCTTTTGATGAACAACATAAATACGCATGTTTTTAAATATTCCGTAAAATAATCCTGTCTTCTGAATGGTAGGTTGTATCATGAACGAATGAATTGTTGTGTATGATTAATTAGATTAGAGAAAATGTTTCTATGTAGAGTTATATGAATGTATATGTGTACTGTAATTGGTAAAATTTTTATTTGAAGTTTATTTATAGTATAAATTTTGCAAGCTGCTTGCGGTAAAGATTGTATCATGTTGCTATCATGTTAAAGTCATCATGTTGAAATAATTGATGATCATGTTTTTGTTATTGTAATATATTTGATACATGAAAATTTTATCCTGAATTTGTCATTAAAAGTGTTCTACAATACATGGGTATGTAAATAAAAATGCATAAATTATATAAATTCTTCTTACTTTATAGCCTGTCTTTGAATTGTTTTAATTATTATGCTCCCCAAAAAATTTTGGGGGAGCATAATTATAGTCACCGCCTTGTCCGTCCGTCTTTCCGTCCGTCCGCTTTTCTTGTCCGGGACATAACTTTGAAACAACAACAGGTATCAACATGAAACTTTGTAGGTAGATAGATCTCATTGAGTAGGTGTGCAGTGCACAAGAACATTAACTCTGCCTTGCCTAATTTCAGAATTATCCCCCTTTGTTAACCAGGTTTTCCGAAGGAAAAAACTGGTTACTAGATTGAGGGCGGATGGGTGGGCGGGCATATGGTTGACTTGGCAGGCGTAAACAATTTCTTCTGTGCGCAACTCCTCCTACATTTCTCAACGGATTTTGACCAAACTCTTACAGAAGCTTCGTCATCAAGTGCCCTGGCGCATATTGTCTGGGTTTTGTGATTGGATAATATTTGACCTAATTATGGCCCTTTGTTTTTTCCCTTTTATAGAATATATAGTGAACAATTATTTCTGTGTGCAACTCCTGCTACATTTCTCAATGGAATTAGACCAAACTTTCACAGAGGCTTTGTCATCAAGTGCCTTGGGGCATATTGTCAGGGTTTTGTGATTGGATAATATTTGACCTAATTATGGCCCTTTGTTTTTTTTCCTTTTACAGAAAATATATAGTGAAAAAATTCTTCTGTGCTGAACTCCTACATTTCTCAACGGATTTTGTTCAAACTTTCACAGAAGCTTTGTCATCCAGTGCCCTGGCGCATATTGTCGGGGTTTTGTGATTGGATAATTTTTTACCTAATTATGGCCCTTGGTTTTTTTTCCTTATACAGAATATATTGTGAACACTTCCTCTGTGGCAATTCCTCCTACATTATTCATGTTTTACATTGCACATAGTTACATTGTTTGTTGCTTGTATTTGTATTTCAAATACAACATATTTATCTACAATGGGGATAATTGAAAACCTGGTTTCGTGGCATTGCCATGTTTCTTGTTTATTTTACACTTTGAACTTTGTCCGGGACAGTACTAAAAAAATATAAGAGGTATCAACATGAAACTTTGTAGGTAGATAGATATCATTGAGTAGAAGTGCAGTGCACAAGAACCGCAACTCTGCCTTGTCTTATTTTTGAATTATCCCCCTTTGTTTATTTTACACTTTGAACTTTGTCCGGGACATAACTCTAAAATATAAGAGGTATCAACAGGAAACTTTGTACTTAGATAGATCTCATTGAGTAGAAGTGCAGTGCACAAGAACCGCAACTCTGCCTTGCCTAATTTTTGAATTATCCCCCTTTGTTTATTATACACTTTGAACTTTGTCTGGGACATAACTCTAAAATTTTAAGAGGTATCAACGTAGATAGATCTCATTAAGTAGGTGTGCAGTGCACAAGAAATGTAACTCTGCCTTGCCTAATTTTTGAATTATTCCCCTTTGTTTATTTTTAGCTCACCTGTCACAAAGTGACAGGGTGAGCTTTTGTGATCGCTTTTCGTCCGGCGTCCGTCCGTCGTCCGTCCGTCCGTCCGTCCGTCGTCCGTCGTCCGTCCGTAAACTTTTGCTTTAAATGACATCTCCTCATAAACCACTGAGCCAATTTCATCCAAACTTCACAGGAATGTTCCTTTGGTGGTCACCTTTAAAAATTGTTCAAAGAATTTAATTCCATGCAGAACTCTGGTTGCCATGGCAACCGAAAGAAAAATCTTTAAATATCTTCTTTTAAACAACCCTAAGAGCTAGAGCTTAGATATTTGGCATGAAACATCTTCTAATGAGTGTCTACCAAGTTGTTCAAATTAAAGCCCTGGGGTCAAAATTGGCCCCGCCCCAGGGGGTCATTGATTTTCCCTATATGCATATAGTAAAAACTTAAAAAATCTTCTTTTAAAGAACTGTAAGAGCTAGAGCTTAGATATTTGGCATGAAACTTCTTCTAGTGAATGTCTACCAAGTTTGTTCAAATAAAAGCCCTGGGGTCAAAATTGGCCCCGCCCCAGGGGTCATTGATTTTCCCTATATGCATATAGTAAAAACTTAAAAAATCTTCTTTTAAAGAACCCAAAGAGCTAGAGCTAAGATATTTAGCATGAAACATCTTCTAATGAGTGTCTACCAAGTTTGTTCAAATTAAATCCCTGGGGTCAAAACTGGCCCCGCCCGGGGGTCATTGATTTTCCCTATATGCATATAGTAAAAACTTAAAAAATCTTCTTTTAAAGAACTGTAAGAGCTAGAGCTTAGATATTTGGCATGAAACATCTTATAGTGAATGTCTACCAAGTTTGTTCAAATAAAAGCCCTGGGGTCAAAATTGGCCTGCCCAAGGGGGTCATTGATTTTCCCTATATGCATATAGTAAAAACTTAAAAAATCTTCTTTTAAAGAACCCAAAGAGCTAGAGCTAAGATATTTGGCATGAAACATCTTCTAGTGAGTGTCTACCAAAGTTGTTCAAATAAAAGCCCTGGGGTCAAAATTGGCCCCGCCCTGGGGGGTCATTGATTTTCCCTATATGCATATAGTAAAAATTTAAAAAATCTTCTTTTAAAGAACCGTAAGAGCTAGAGCTTAGATATTTGGCATGAAACATCTTCTAGTGAATGTCTACCAAGTTTGTTCAAATAAAAGCCCTGGGGTCAAAATTGGCCCCGCCCCAGGGGGTCATTGATTTTCCCTATATGCATATAGTAAAAACTTAAAAAATCTTCTTTTAAAGAACCCAAAGAGCTAGAGCTAAAATATTTAGCATGAAACATGTTCTAATGGGTGTCTACCAAGTATGTTTAAATTAAAGCCCTGGGGTCAAAACTGGCCCCGCCCCAGGTGTCATTGATTTTCCTTATATGTGTTTAGCAAAAACTTAAAAAACTTCTTTGAAAAAAAACAAATAGCTAGAGTTTAGATATTAAGCATGAAACATCTTTAAGTAAATATCTACAAAGTTTGTTCAAATAAAAGCCCGGGGGTCAAAACTGGCTCTGCCCGAGGGGTGTCATTGTTTTTAACTATATGTGTATTATAAGTAAAGACCTTAAAAAATCTTCTTTTAAAAAACCCAATGAGCTAGAACTTACATGTTTAGCATGAAACATCTTCTTATGGGTGTCTACCAAGTCTGTTCAAATAAACAAATAAAAGCCCTTGGGTAAAAATTGGCCCGGGGGGGGGGGGGGGGCTATAAACAGGTGAGCGACCTCAGGGCCATCATGGCCCTCTTGTTACTTTTTGAACTTTGTCTGGAACATAACTCTAAAACTATAAGAGGTATCAACATGAAACTTTGTAGGTAGATAGTTCTCATTGAGTAGGTGTGCAGTGCACAAGAACCGTAACTCTGCCTTGCCTAAGTTTTGAATTATTCCCCTTTGTTTATTTTCACACTTTAAACTTTGTCCAGGACATAACTCTAAAACTATAAGAGGTATCAACATTAAACTTTGTAGGTAGATAGATCACATTAAGCAGGTTTGCAGTGCACAAGAACCGTAACTCTGTCTTGCCTAGTTTTGGAGTTATTTCCCTTTGTTCATTTTGACACTTTGAACTTTGTCTGGGACATTTCTCTAAAATTATAAGAGATATCAACATGAAACTTTGTAGATAGATAGGTCTCATTGGTTAGAAGTGCAGTGCTAAAAAATCAAAACTCTGTCTTGCCTTATTTTGAAGTTATTGCCCTTTGTTTACTTTTACATTTGGACTTTTGTCCGGGACATAACTCTAAAACTATTAGAGATATCAACATGAAACTTTGTAGGTAGATAGATATCATTGGATAGAACTGCAATTATTAAAGAACCTAAACAAAGCCTTGTCTAATATTGGAGTTATTGCCCTTTGTTCATTCTTACACTTTGAATTTTACTCGGGACATAACTCTGAAACTATAAGAGATATCATCAGGAAACTTTATAGATAGATAGATCTCATTGAATAGAAGTGCAGTGCAAAAAAACTCTGCCTTGCCTTATTTTGGAGTTTTTGCCCTTTGTTCATTTTTATATACTTTCCTGTGTCCAAAACCTTCTCGGGGAGCATCACCCGGTTCAACCGGTTCTTGTAATTACTAATTCATGATATTATAATAGTAGTTATAGAATAGAAGTTATGATAATGATGAGTCAGCAATCTGATTGGTTATCCAATCAGGGGTGTGTTTCACTAACGTGCTTACGTTATCGTAACTCGAGTTTGAACGTAACTTTTTGCGTAAGCAGAACTTACGTATTTATTTGCATTTCACTAAACTTTCTTAGCTACGCATTTGCGTAGGTTTAAACTTACGGAATATTAGTGAAACGGTCGCCAGATTTATGACTCTAGTAGGTTGGTAGGTCCACCCCTTTAGTGTTATAGACAGAGCATCAGACGTGATGAAATTTTTCAATACAGTTACTGATCTCGGAAGTTGATTGTTTTGGTCATTTGTCTCCCATCGCTGATTCAGAAATAATATGGGATTTGTAGTTGCGGTCCATTGCGGAGAAAATTGTAATACATGTAACTGGTTAGTTATCCAGGATCTCCTGTTAGATGGACCGAGATATGACCAAACTTTTCTTGAAGTGGGCGTAAAAACAAACCATACAAACAAAATATTGTCTCTCGATGTCGAGCGGGCGATTGTTTCCTGCAAAATAGTTAATTTAACATTGGCCTTTGTGCATACAATTACACAATGTGAACAATGATGCTCAAACGCAACTCTCAAAGACCCCACAAGTTCAGCATTTACATGAATTGCCAACCCTATACGCATCTTTAAAAGCATTTTGAAATAATACTGTTTTCCTGTTTATCATACAGGATTCTCATTTGTGAACAATGGTGTTAGAAAACCCTTCCCCGTAGATAGATATGATCATTAGTGTTTTCCTTGCAAGACAAGAGCTATCAGTGATCACGTGTCGCCTGGTAATAGCCAATTAATTGCATCAGTGATTTTTGATAAGTAGACCTAACAAGTTTTGTGCCCGACAAACAAGACAAATAAACGACAAAGAAGTGATCCTTGTGAGTCTTGATTACTTTGCATATACATGTATATCAGCTTCAGTGTAGCAGGCAACACAAAAATCATTAACAGGTCACATTGCCTTTTTGTGTCGCCTCTACAAAGTAGCGACTTCTCCGTCGTCTGTTCGTCACAAAACTTGTCCGGACTATTCCCTAGAAACTATTGGTGCAATTTCATCCAAACTTTACAGGAATGATCAGTACCAAGTCTAGTTTTGATTTTGAGAAGTCTGAACAAGTTTTGCGAAGGACGGATGGCCGTTCTTTTAGTTGACCATATGGGCTTTTTTCCTTGATCTCAAAAAACCCATAAGGGACGTATTTTCACTCAATAAGCAACCTTTTCCACAACAAGTACACGAATATCCATCCCATAACGTCACTTGAGTCCGCACGGACAGACAGATACTTTATAGAAGGCGACCAAAAAAAGAATCAAACATTGGCTGCCGTTACAGTTTACTTTGATAAATGTATCTAATCATATGTAAGTAAACTTCAATGAAACATAAAACTTTCACACAACTAATATTTCAAAAATAAAATACGAGAAATTGCTTTTACAAGATCTGATATTTTTCGGAAAATGGGACCTCCAGGTCAAGTCACCATGTCGAAATACATATGTTTAAAACTAGTCATCATAAATCTATATGTAGCAATGTTTGTCACTGAATTCATTTATGAACACGATTATGTAGTTTAAAGATGATATTCACAAATAAAAGGAAGCTCAATGTCGCACTTAGCGTCATTCCATGTCCCTTCACGCTCTACAATGAGACAATCTTCCTCACCCATATTGTTTGGTTCACCTTCCCTCCAGTCATTAATTGAATTATCCAGCGGCACAAGATTATCATTCTGAATATCGTCATCGCCATCCTCTCATCGCCATACTGTTTCTTCCTCAATGTCACGTCCTCCGAGAAATACATTTCCAGTCGCTTGTACAAGCACAATTTTCTTCCATACGAACTTAGCTTCTTCTGGATCTTCAATAGCCGTAAGATGCGCACCAATGTCTCTGCACTGTCGCTTAGCAACAGTCCAGTTTGCTACATCTGTTTAGATTTTATAACAGGCGCGTTTCCATCGTAGCCATCCGTCGATGCATTGCGTCATTTTATAAGTCTGCCAAGTGTTATGATGCGGCTGTATGGTATCTTCTGCTGAAGTGTTGTTAATTGTCAATAGGAGCCTGCAAGCGTTTTCATCGGAATTGAAACTAGAAGCCTTACAGCCGTGAAGTTGTGCGGTAGTCTCCAAGCATTTTCTAGCACAAGCCAACATATTAGGCTCATGTGTTTTATTCAAATATTGTCCTCTAGTTGCACCAATATACACAAATCCTTTTGACTCGCATGAATATTCTGGTACACCAACGGCGAACAACACATACAATATATCAAACATTAATTCTCTGTTATGAGAAACAACAATCATGATGTTTTAAGTGGATATATACAATCTGTAGATTTATTTCAAACTGCTCAGACTTAAAAATTAACTAAGAATGAATTTTTGCTTATTGTGTCAAGACTATACACGTAATTGTTCTACATACAGTGCAAAACGAAAATTATGCTCACGCTAATCTGTATTAGGTTATGGAGCCTAAATGTACGAAATAAGGCAAACATGTTCATTCTTAGGATTGTGCTAATGGATAAAGGACGTGGCATTTTACATCGATGATTACGTAGATATGCCAGTTATATCTATAAGCCCTTAACATGGTCAAATTTCGTAATGCTCTGCTTTATATTTAGACCAGTACACTCAGGGTTAAATTTTCAATATATAAAATTAAAAATTAGGACAATTAACATTAAAGTGCAATGATCGGGCTGCAAAGAAGTGCAGTTTGACCTTGACAACGGCCAATTACCTTCTCTTTCAACAAGTAATGAGTTAGCATATATGGCCACTCATCCTCGTTATAATACAATGTGTTATATTTGTTTGTTTGTTGTTTGTTGTTGTTGTTTTTATATTATTATTATTATTATTATTATTTCAAAGTGGACGTTAAAAGTGTGCAAATATAATTAATATGAAAGTTTATATTGACAATACTTTCCTTCGTGAAAAGAAAAACAAACAAAAAAACTGTTTAAAACAATTACGCATGACTTTGTAACATGCCTTTAATTAAATTGTAACTTTTCTGTTGCAATTCTAAAACGATTATTCTCAATCTATTTTGTGTGTTTTATTTGATTTAAAATAATATCAGTCACACAGAAAAAAACCAATTTAACGGTACATTAATGTTTAAATTTCCTTTGTTTTTTAATTACTATAATTAACACCACCGTCATCATCGACCCCCGTCACTGTCGCCCTTATATACCTATAATTAAGAATCACCGAAATGTGATGCATTGCAAATCTGTACGAGTTTAGATTATCTAAAATTTTACAGCTATTTTCAAAGTGTTAAACTTATTTCAGAACTTCTTTACATCGAAGAGATATTTTTGATGGAAACTATACATTTATTTAAAAGTGTTTCTCTTTTCTTCTGTTTTTATTTAAATAACCAGCAACCATTTACGCCTGAAACAATGAGAACGATCAACATTAATTCCAGTGTCAATATTATACACTAAAAGCATGAAATCCTTATTGTTACTTCGTCAAACCTGAAGTGCATCCTGTAAAAATCAATACAAACTATACGTGATGATATTTGACAAGCAATTAACAAAACAATTCAATCCAGACTTTGTATTTTCAGTTTGGGTTGATAATGGCTTTAATTTTCACAAGATTATTATTTTAAACATACAATCAAAATAAAACAATTATTTTTCAAATTTGCTGTTTTAAACTCTGTCGGAAAATCAAATCATTATAAAAGTTTAAAATGTCATGTTTTTTAGAAAGGAAATAAAGGGAACGAGATGTCTGACTCTGCTGGCAGGGGGTTTCGTTGTTATTTACTCAAGATGATTGTGAAATTCGCAATAATGATCATAATAAATCTTCTGTAATAAATGTACATTTGGCCATCGTCATTACACTGTACTTCTTTTAGTTAGCCTCGTTCAGTTATGCCTACACCGGGTGAAAGGTACCAAGATAATAGACCAGTTCGCCCGGTGGTGTTTGTTCTTTCGCAAAGTCAATAGTCAGACTTACTTCATTTATTCTTAAAAAAAATATCCGCTAGAATGTGAACCTTGCCATGTCAGAAAAGGAAACTTTAGAAAATCTACACTATTAAGTAAGATGCTACAGTTGTAACGAGTTTAAAGTAGCATGACTGACCACAGATTCATGCTAACTTTTATGAATGTTTTGAAAAAAACAGAACATTTTTATCAAGTTTGATTTTCTTGAAATACTTTGGCTTGGCTCATTATCTGAAGTACTAGACTGTTCCAATTCAAAGTGCATTGCTTGTTCCTATGGAAAATTCATTCAAAAACCCATATCTAAATTTGCAGACACACATCATCTATAACCATTACATCAAACCAAGCTATTTTCCTACCTAATGTACCTAATGTAGAAAATACTCCTTATGAGAAATAGTGTTAAGCAAGTAGAACCGACATGCGTACAGTTTCTCATTCTATTCTCTCTCCAACATCGAAACGGTTTACCAACACGTATATTAGAGAACATTACCTTTATCCAAGATTAGAAGAAAACAAATCTAAAATGATATATTTAACCATTGGATGTTCAGTCGTATTTTATTGAATGTGATATTTGCAATCTACCATGCGTGTATTAGAAATAAATGTAATTTTTCAATGATTGTCTCAGTCCTTATCCAGCATGCAAAATTGTTTATAACTGAGGATGCCGAATTTTGTTTTATTTCAATACCAGTGAGAATCTTTTACAAATATTAGAGAACTCTTCGGCTCAGTGAAGAGAAGGTATTTGTTGGCATATAGAAATTAAGTGACTCTCAAAATAACTGCTTCCATGTGCAAAATTACATATAACGGTATTTTGTTTTTGTATCTATTTTCCTGTTTTCCAGTTTGATCGTTTTTGTTTTTGTTTCATTAAATGAATATGCATCTGCTTGAAATTTGTAAGTAAAGCTAGGATAGGAATTGTGTTTTATGACACATAGATGTTTAACAAGAGGGCCATAATGGCCCTGGATCGCTCCCCTGACCCATCAACCGCATCCAAGCAATGTCTTAGACAAGCATCCTGGCCAAGTTTGATGACAACTGAGTCAAACATGTGACCTCTAGTGTGTTAAAAAGGTTTTTCCATATTTGGGCAATGTGACCTAATTTTTGACCGGAGACGACCCATATTCAGCTATTTTATTGAACCTGTCCATTGACACGTGTATGACCAATCTTCTACCTATGTATCGTAAGACCGTCATATTTCACAAGACGAAAAAGTCCAAGTTTGATCTATGATCTTTCAGTAAGACCTTTATCTTTGAGTTTCCGCTATGAATTTTGCGTCTCAAGACAATTATTATGCCAAGTAATTTCAAAATCCTTTAAAGTTGACAATTGTCCGCACACAAAAGATATCCAATTTTGACCTTTGACATACCGAGTATATGCGTTACTAAACACAACTGGACACAATTAATTGACCAGGTATATGTAGGGGTCCTACGAAGTCAAGTTACAAGTACTTTTTCGGTGTTATGCTCGCACACGACATCCTAGCATTGACAGACAACCTCAGCAAATCTCCCCAACAAGTTTTATTGTCAGCATCCGAGGGCCAGCGGCTAGCAAAGCGGACTCTATATAGTTTGATAGACATGAGATCAGACGACAGTTTTGATTCTTTATGGATTAAACTTCAAAGTGAGAGTTATCGTGTCGATGTTAACGATCCAAATGTTCCGCGGAAGAGAAAGGCGCCCACACGATTCGAGATGGGACACGGTTTTGGCTACCACCCCGTTACAGTGCAGGACGTGTTCCGGCCATCGCCAGTGTTAAAGAGAGATTTGACCTACCGGGATATCGCGTACTTCAAAACGTGGAGAATTTACTTATAAAGGCCGCACAACCTTTGAAGACCGAGTACACTAGAGAACTTGGTTTTGTTTGTGATTTCTGTGGTAACAATATTAACAGAAACATCTAAGATGTGCAGCTTCAGCTGCTACGTTCACATTTTGAAAAATCAGAAAATAGTACTGTTATTTTACCTGACATTTTGAAATTTGCGCCAGAACAGTCAGCACTGTCCTCTGAGGTCGTTGTGTTGTTAAAGATTTTGTTAGTAATGCCTGCTACTAATACTACCAGTGAAAGGACATTCTCGGCGTTCAGAAGAATTAAGACATACCTGAGATCGACAATGTCTCAAGTACGTTTGAATAATCTAATTGTGTTACATATTCATAAGTACAGGACAGATTCACTCAACTAACGTGTTATTGCCGATGAGTTCATTACCACCAGAGAACGACGGCGATAAGTTTTTTGAAAATTTACATAAAATGAGACTCTGTGGTGTGTAAGATTATTGTTAACAAAATACAAGTTACTGCTAAACTAAAAGTGGTTATTGTTGACTCGTAATTATTCTTCCATCATGTCATCGATTATTATTTAAGCTTATACCATTATGTGATTTATGCTAAACAATAATCCACGTACTGTAATATTTCTTTTATTTGTTTATTTATAATCATCAGATAAAATGCATCTAAAGAATTATAATTACATCAGTTATATTTTATTTTTCATTTGCCAAATATCAATTACATGTATTCATCTTTTATGTACCTGTCCGTCCGTCTTGCGCCCTTAAAACTTACGACGCACTTAAATCTGTAAAAAATCGTTGACATATTACTATAAAATGTACTAGCGGCATGCTGTAAACTGTGCCAAATATAAAACGCCCCTGAGAGAATCCTAGAATAAAAAAAAAATTCCGGGGGAGCATGCCACCGTATCCCCTAGATTCAACCTAAAACCAATCAAAATGGCCGCACCAACACAAAATCGTGACGACGGGCCTGATTATTGATAGTTAACTTTTGTCCAAGTATAAATAATTTCTGCACATTTATAGCAAAGTTACAGCCAAGTTAAGCAAAGAACAGTCAACATTTAATAAGTTCACATTCAAGGTCAATGTCATTTATAAGTCAAGTTAAAATCAAGTTTGATTTTCATTACGGTTTTGTCTTTAAAGATGGGGTGCCTTATATATACTAGTAGACAATCTATTCATAAATAATAAAGTTACAGAGTTACAGCAAAAAAAAAAAAAAAAAAAACAACCAAAAAATCAGAAAAGTTCAACTTTTTAATCTTTAAGGTCAAGGTCATTTATGGACTCGTGGTCAAGGTCAATCTAATCAACTTACAGGAGCATTACAGATGATCGGTTTAAACATATTTTTATTTCGAACATTTTGTACAGACAAAATTATCATAAATATTGTATAACATAATACAATGCTGAAAAAAGATCAGATCCTAAAACATAAAATGCTTATAAAGGCCTTTTCCTAACATAAATTTAATTACTATAAATAAGACGGGTTTGAAAACGTTTGAAATATTTAATAAGAAGAGAAAATAATTATTATTACTAGTAGATTAAAGAAACATGAAAAAAGATAGCATAACGACCTACGAAACAAAAACATATAGTAGGTGTTTATACCTGAAAGGAGTAGAAACAGGGACTTAATAGATATAATGCAATACTTGTCTTGTTAATAAGTGTATTCAGTTTTAGACTTTCATAACTTGAGATAGAAAAGAAACATAACGTAATAAAAAATAGAAAAGAGAAAGAGGAAAATCTATTCGGTAAGTATACTGGAGGAGCAGTAGATGTAGCATAGACTATGGAAATCGTTTGCTATTTCGGATATATATTTGGACTGCCTGAAATATACTGATGTTGATGTCGTCACTTAAGTTTGTGTCGCCGTGAATGATTGTTGTGTCCAAGTATGAAGCCAATTCGTTATTAAAAACAAAGCTATAGCTACTTTGGTACATTTCTGGCTATTTTCCAACTAACTATCAGAGTTGTGAGTCGAGTTTATTCTTAAGTAGTTCTTGAGATAGTTGGACAAAGTGTTCCTATATAGCCCCCCTCCCGCCCCATCCCCGGAAATAAAAAACAACAACAAACAAACTATGTTTTGTGGGGGTATAAAAACACTTTGATCATGCTATATGTATGTAGTAATTGAATCAAATTGAATATCACTGCAGTAAAGTGTTATTGATGGCTACAGGTAAATGGTAGTAGAACCAAACATACTTTTTTCCCGAAACTTTAAATACTCGAACAATTTGCCAGATGGCTTGGAATTCACATGTTTAAAGATGTTTGTGATGAGAAAAGTCATTTTACAGTGTTGAATTTACAATTTTGCAATCCATCATTTTCACAAGGCAAAGGCATACGCGTCACTTCCAGCATATTTGTACGTTTAACAACATTCAAATATGCATCTATATCCACTCCGAGGTTGTGTACGTTAACAATATTTGGAAGTTCAAAGAGACTGTCAACAAACATTTGCGCTGTTTCCATATCCATTGTGATCCCGTAAAAGCAAATTTCTTTGAGATTCGTCATATTTGAATCGACAGTTAAAGACCTACTGGCAATATCAACAAAAAATAGCGTAAACGTTTCTAGCTGGTGAAGCGTGTGCAAAACATAATTTATGTCTTCAGTAAATAAAAATCTTTTATCAAGATCATTTACCAATTGCAGTTCTGTAAGGCATCCAGCGTTTGACAAATTACGAAAATGCAAGATGCTATGAGGATTAACACGCAGATATTTTAGATTTTGAGTTTTGATATCAGAAATGATTACATTCTTACAAATAATGTCAAGTTTCTGGATATTCTGTTGCATACCAAGGTCAAGCAAATGACCTTCGCACTTTTCCGTCGTACAAGTTAAACTGTACAACGATATAACCTTTAGAGGTGACTTCTGTATGAATGATGACAATTGTTCCATACAATCATGAGGTAACTCGTAAATGGCAACATCCATATACTGAAGACGAGTAAGGCCTATTACCCATCTAAATGACTCCGAATCAAAATATTGATAATTCCAAAAACTAATCACGCTGTCTTTGACAATTTGGTGCAATGTATTAACGTTAGTACCACAATAAACAAGAACATCACACATATGTATCATCACCTGCTCATTTAAGTCTCCTTCTTGAAAGCAATCAGATATAAGACGCGTTATTTGGTCTATCAGAAAACTATCCTCGTAAAAGAAGTACGAGTCCCTGTCCCTTCTCATATCATCATCAATGCTTGCGATATAGCAAATGACCTCTGTAATATCTTTAATAGAACCGGGTGACATTCCACATACCATTTTCAACACGTTTGATAACTGCAATATAGCTGCAACTGACTCGAAATCTTTAAGCAAGTCATGGAATACATTCGCTGTAGTTTTGCTTTGATTCATCCCTGATGCAGTATTATGCACTCCGTGGCATTGGCTGACTAAATAAAGAGCTGCAAAGAACTCCAGGTAAGATTTATGGATGAATATCAACGCAGTTCTCTCTCTTGTAGGATTAAAGCATTTCTCTTCAACAACAATACCTAGATCGATTACTTTCTGTATTGATTGTGTTGATAAACCATTCTCCTTTAGAAATACCCGACTGAAAGTACTTGTTCTTGTCTCCACCAATAATTTGAACGCAACACTTCCAATTTGAAACAGAAATTGTTTGTTTTCCTCACATCTTGGAAATCTGCGTAAAAGATCGGGCAGTACTATAGTATCGGTGAGGAACATATCTTGCAAACATACATCCCCTGTTTTATCCTCTGACCAAGCAATCATGATATTCAATAAATGACTGTATATATCAGTTGCAGATCGTCCAATATCATTCTCCATACAGAAAAACCATACAAGCTGTTGTAAAAGCAGAGGATTATTTTCTAATTTTTCAATTTTGCTCAATCTAATTTTGTCTAAAAATGATTTACATGATTGATCAGTTTGGTCATTTTGTGCAAGGTATTTTCTTACGAACATTTTCATATGTTTTACATTTATTCCTAACAAGTCGATTCTTTGGTCACATTCAGAAGATTTCATGTTGATAATACCCTTTGCTGAAGGCCGAGACAATGTTATGATCCTTGCATCCTGTAGTTGGTTTCTACTGGGTAACCCGTAACTTTCATGTGGTAATAAACCTTTAGGTTCTGGAGGAATCCATTCATCCAAACTGTCAGCAATGACAAGGCAGCGTTCAGATTCTGTGGCAAATATTCTATCTATGATTTCTGATGTTGAAAGATCGGTAGATGTGGCAAATGATTTTATCATGTCGATGAAACTCCCATAACCAGACATTCGTTCTAATGGTACGAAGAAGAGAAACTCAAACTGTTTGATTTCTTTCATATTTTCAATGTTTGTTTTTGAAAAAACTTCATTATAATCCCCTTTGACGTGCATTCCGGTTGAAGGTATTGTTTCACCATCTTCACTGCTATCATATTCATCAGATGGCATAGACTTATTTTTATCTAATATCTTTAAGGAACCATTTTCATGCATAATTTCATCATCAACACTAACATCTTCTTTAGCCTGTTGATGGATGTCAGGACTGTTACCAGACCTTTGCCGTTCACTCTCACATATGCCTAAACACCAGTTATGAATCATCATTTTGCAAAAGGCACTTTTTCCAGTACCTACGTTGCCTACAATATATATACTTCTATGTTGTTTATCATTTGTTTGTAGTATATCTCGATAATGACTTACGGGCCTTGAAATGTATTGTGAATCTCTTGTCCGATGTAAGTTATGTGTCTTGTCCCCTTTCTTCTTGTCTTCCACGGTCATGTTTGGAAATATGTACATGTCTTCAATATTCAAGTCGTTTTCTTGTGATTTCAAAGGTGAAATCGATGTTTTTATGTAATGAGTTTGGTAAAGGTGTACTAATCTTTTCTGAAGTGCTGTTAATACAAAAAATATATAATTTCACAATGGTAAAGATTATATTACTTTTGTTTGTAGGATTGAAAAATATCAAAATAATTAAACCAGTTAAAATAACTATTACAATAACTGTTTAAAATAACTGTTAATATATTTTAAAGATCACGTGCAAAAATTGCACACATAGATTGTGTACATACATGTATTTTCAAAAAACAAAAACAATGAGCCTTAAAAACTAATAGAAATGTACAATACCAAGTTTTGCCTGTACGAAGTCTAATTGATTTAGATGTTTAACACGCAAGCTTTCAAATTTGTGAAATTCAGTTTCTAATGATGCCAGTCGCTGAAAGAAAAATAGATGAAATAATGGGAAAAGATACAATAGAAGTAGATAGTTACACTTGTTATATGTCTCAATAAGTCGTATAACTTAAAATCTCGTTGCTGATGACGAGTGTTTTGTTAGCCTTTTTAGTAAATATTTCACGGGTTTGTTTCCATCATAATATAAGCAGCATTCCTATTAACAGTTATAATTATACTATTTTTTACAAAATAAATTGAAGTGGTTACGAATAGCTTATTGTATTTTATTGCAAAGAAATGTAACTCAAGGCTATCCAACTTACTGATTCAAGGCGTTCGACTCGATCGTAGAGGATCTTATCCGTTTTTTCACGTTCTTCTTTCAAAAAGTCTTGAACAACTGTTCTCGTCGTATCTTTAATTGTTTCAATATGTTTTGCACCACTCGCACCAATATCGTCCTTTGCCTCTTGAATGGTACGGGTTAATTCCTCGCATTTTTCAGAAAGAAGGTTAAAAGATTGTTTGAACACTTCTGCCTCATCATTAGTAGTAATAATAAACGTCTTTTCCTTTAACTTGAGAATAAGAAAATACATAATTAATTTATTAAGTACTGAGTGGCAATCATTAAAGATTATCTCTTACCCAAGCAGAATTATTGTGGAGTATGGTCTGAGCAGAAATATTATTAAAAGAAATCGAGTATAGCAACGCTCAACGTGCGAGAGACGACAAGCATTACGCGATCTATGGCCATTGTTTGCTGACATGTGTTTAAAATAAGACAAACTGCTGTTGACTCTTTTTTACGTATTGCTTTTATCAATCTCATATAATATCGATTTACATTTAAAGGAACTCTCTCTGTCCTGCCGATATGAGTTCTAACGACAAAAAGTCCTTAACATTCTCCTTTTGTTATTCGAAACATGACGTCTGATCGAATCGTTTGTTAATACAATAGTTTTTTAACGAAATCGGACGGAAGAGGTTGTTGAGGAGGATTGTTAGCTTTTTTCTTAGTGTTACTATCCTACTATTGTAATCATTACTTATAGCTAGATCTTGCTTAAAGATTAATCAAATTACATTGGCTATATAATGCTTTACACTTTTCTAAAAATGATCATCCAAGATATAAGGGCTTCCAAAACAATAACATCTGATACATGCTTATTGATAAAACCAAACATAATCTTAGTGACTAATCATGCTTTGTATCATACGGTACTTTTGGCAAGTACAAAAGAGTATCTTTAGATTACCTGATTTAAATTAGCGATCGCTTCTTTTGCATCACACCTTGCTCCCAGTTCCTCACTGTCCTCAAGTATTCTTATCATATCATCTATAATATCATTCAGTTCAGATTCATCAAGCTCCATGTTTGCAGAATGGCATAGATTATTTCTTCCGTGCAGTGTCTAAATATAAGAGTACAATACTAGTACAAAAATTTCCAACAATGAAAAACAACAATCACACTAGTTCAAACTTCATTAATTTTAAAGTACGTTTGTTTTATTTCGAGTTTTGTCATAATTTAATAAGAACAGCTTGAGTACAATTTTCATGTCTTGAGATTAAGATTTTATTAGTACCAGAGATAGGGACTATTTATTTCAAATTCGTGTCCAAAAGAATAATATGCATGTATACAACTATTATTCAGTTATCTGTTGTATCGTGACGTTTCCTTCCAAATAATTACAAGTCTTATATAGTGTAATGTTTGGTATTATCATGCTTTTTTGCAACATGCTACCTCAATTACTCATTACGCATGTAGGAGAGGTGGTACAATATTTAACTTTAACAATATATCGTTTGAACAAAGTTTACTAGTATGTAGCATTATATTTTATAGTCGTCCCAAAAGTTGTAGGATTAGCTCTTTACAAATCATACAAATGAGCTAAAGATGTTAACATAATTTACCTTTTCAAGCATCCCGCTGCTGTTCAATGTATCTGACAGATGAGATTTGAGACTAATGTTGTTTATTAATACATGAAGCAATCCTGCTATGTCTATATCTACTGCCTTTTTCATCTTTGTATATCCCGGAGCTTTGATATAACATTTTCCAATCTCCCATGGACTGGTACACCATTTATGTAGGGCTGTATTTTTCCAGTTAGGATCAGGGGGCATGGAGCCATGGCAATTTATTATTTCTTTATGAATAGCATCACAGATGTTAGCAGGACAGGGGAATGTATTCTTTGGACAAAAACAGCCACATCCTTTTATGTCAAAAGGACATTTATTTTTGCCATTATGATTTACCTTGCACACATGTAAAGGTCTCAGACTTCTAAGAAAACAAGAGTTACACAAGGTCCCAGGTATGTGTTTTATTGTTGAAAGAATTCTTTCATGTTCCTTCTTAACCGCATAATCGGTGAAATCTGCTATACCCTGTCTGAGATATTTATACGCCAATCCACCTTTGACCCAGTTTCGGTACCCTGTTTTCTCTATATCGTGTTGAAGACTCATTGCAGCGATATAAATACAGACACTTGTGTCTTATATCTACCATAACATTGTCATTTTTGGAACATTTCTCTGAAAATGGAATAGTTTGGTTTATTTATCCCTGCACATTTAGATTCATCTGTAGACTTTTGTAGGCATGATTTCTTTTAAAAATACTACATCCGCTGTGTTTAAAATATAAAAAAATGAAGAAGAGAATCAATTTTACACTATAGAGGAAATATCTCTTTCTATTCTAACTTGTCTGTTCATCAGATGTGACTAGAACAGGAAGAATCGCTATATTTGTCAAGTAAACAAATATTATACGGACAAACATGCAACAAAATAAGATATCATGGTAACAATACAACAAGATATAATAATTAATCAAAATTGGGAAGATAATATTAACATAAAAGAAAAATATGTAATAACATAATGTAAACTTTACCTACCATTTTAGTCGGATGTCATATAAAGTACAATGTACAAATGTAACTAGAACAGGCTCAGCTCGATAACTGCGGGGTTATCAATGTATTTGTTGATAACAAAAATCGATTTTATCAACAGTTGCACAGATTTATGCAAGAAGATGCGTGTTTTTAAACCTACCTACCCTAGTTACATGAGTTTTACCTAGTTGTTTTAGGCTATCAGTCTTAATTCCTGTATAAATCTTAATGTTGTGCAGATTTATTGTAAAATGTATAGCAAATTCGGGAAAACAGCCATAGATTTGAAGGACATTTGATACAGCTTTTTAAAGACATAATTATAAACGGAATGAAAACTCACAGCATTTATTCAAACTTTGAATGATTTTAAAATATGATAACAGAAACATATACATGTTCTTGATATACATGTATATGTATACAAGAAAAGAAACTACTAAGTATATAACGTAAGTATACATTTTTGAATGATCTAGGTTAACAATTAATCTTTACTCAACAAATCATTGAAGTTACATTAGATTCTAGCCAGTAAATCACTAGTAATTGAAGTAAATTTGGTGATACAGTACTCTACTTTTAATATGAATATGAAATTGGCCCACTTTTCATATCTGGAATGCCCTCCTTGCATATTTGACGCAGCCTTGATTCTATCAACATGGAGTTCAAACGTGCATAAATCTATCCGTCTCATGGGAATATTATTCCACTCCTTCAACAAAGCAGTTCTTTGTTTGTCAAAGTAGCAGGCGACTATGACGCCTCCCTACCCTTCTGTCTAGTACATTCAAAAGGTACAAGTATTCAATTAGAGACAAATCTTGATTGTATATCGCCAATTCGAGTGAGGTTTATGTTAAAGTTTGTTCAAAAGGCACAACAAATAGAATATAATACAATCATAAAATTTCATAATGTAGGTCATATCTAGTATGAAATTAGGTCACATCAAGTGTGAAACTATGTCAAAGAATAGGATATCATTCAGTTTCAAACAAATTTATAGGGTTACGTTACTTCAAGTGAAAAGAAAACTAGGTTATTAAAAAGTTATGTCACATCAAGTGTGAAACAGGATTTAAAAAAAACATGCCAAATCTGGTGTGAAACTTCAAGAAGTAGGAAGTAGGAAGTTAAAGGAAATAAATTACTTCAATGACAATTTCAATTATTTTTTAACTTAGGGAGTATTTAGTGATGTACATTTAGATAATATTTAAAGGAGGATTGACCTACTAGTAAATTATATGCTTAAACAAATCTCATTATTTTTTCAATATATATTAACTATAAGATTAATTATAATGTACGAATTTTTTTTTACATTGTATTTGAAATATATTGCTTAAATCTAAATTCCATAAATGATATTTAATTAATTCCGGTTTTTATGTTCTGAAAGGACTGGAAAGTTGTTATTTGAACTAACTTGAATAATTTGAATAAGTGATTAAATTATTGATTTTAATTGTTGGATAAAAATGAGAGCAGATGTGTTGACTGTTTCCTAAGCTATGTTGTGTAGATTACCTGTGTATGATTTGAACATGTTTACTAGCAGATGTTGAGTACTTGTTGAACATTGTTGTATATGTAAGACCAAAAATGTTATGTTGAAAATTGTAAATGAACTTGTATGAATGTATGCATTTTGTGTGGGTTATGAAAATCATGAGTAAAAGAAAGTATGAATGATGTGTTGTTTATGATGACAATTGCTGTGTAACTGACTGAAAACATTTATAGATGTTGTGTGGATATAAAACATGTACATGGTCAAGAAAACTCAGGTCTAGGTCAGTTTGAAAAGTGCTAAATGACTCATAGTATCTATTTTGTAGTAAATATACATGTACTTTAATGGAAAAATTTTGATTTCAAGTCTTTTCACTGATTTTTTTTATGGTTTTGAAAGTCCTTTTAATGCCATATTAAATTTTTTTGTGAAAAAAGAAGGATTGTAAATATTCCATATGATCAATTGTCAAGGTGGTAACAGGAAAATGTTAAATTATTGTCAGTTCTTACTAAGCTTAACCTGTTGAGACAAAAACGGTACGCCATGCCAACAGTATAGAGTCAGGCCATTCTGCACTATCATGCAGTCTGACCAGGCTCTATACTGATTGCTGGTTAGTTTTTGCATTTTCAGACTCAAAAGAGGGCTAATCGATTTCACATATTCAGCAACTTGAATTTTATAAAATTATATATTCTAGTTTGCAAGAACAAACTTGTTCTGTGGCTCTACCAGACCAGTTTGTAAATCCATGCAGTCTGATCTGTGTCTATGGTGCTGGTAGCTCAATTTCACAATTATTTTGATATAAAAATAAAACTGTCACAAAGGACACAGTTTACAACTTCAGACCAGTCTATTTGTCAATAAGAACCATGTAAGGGTTAAAATAATTTTATCTCCACTATTTGTGATCTTTTGTTAGAACAAACTAGCTGTGAAGCCCTACCGCTAATAAAGATCCAGGCCAGTTTGTAAATCCATGCAGTCTGATCATCTATGCTGTTGGTAGCTCAATTACATTGATACATAAATAAAACTGTCACAAAGAACAAAGTTTACAACTCAAGACAAGTCCATTTGTCAAATAGAGCCATGTAAGGGTTGTAATAATTTTATCTCCGCTATTTGTCATCTTTTGATGAACAACATAAATACGCATGTTTTTAAATATTACGTAAAATAATCTTGTCTTCTGGCTGGTAGGTTGTATCTGTAAATAGTAAATGAACGAATGAATTGTTGTGTATGATTAATTAGATTAGAGAAAATGTTTCTATGTTGAGTTATATGAATGTATATGTGTACTGTAATTGGTAAAATTTTTATTTGAAGTTTATTTATAGTATAAATTTTGCAAGCTGCTTGCGGTAAAGATTGTATCATGTTGCTATCATGTTAAAGTCATCATGTTGAAATAATTGATGATCATGTTTTTGTTATTGTAATATATTTGATACATGAAAATTTTATCCTGAATTTGTCATTAAAAGTGTTCTACAATACATGGGTATGTAAATAAAAATGCATAAATTATATAAATTCTTCTTACTTTAAAGCCTGACTTTGAATTGTTTCAATGATAATTAGCAATTCATGATATTATAATAGTAGTTATAGAATAGAAGTTATGATATTGATGAGTCAGCAACAATCTGATTGATTATCTAATCAGGGGTGTGTTTCACTAACGTACTTAAGTTATCGTATCTCGAGTTTGAACGTAACTTTTTGCGTTAGCAGAACTTCAAACCGAGTCTGCAATTCTTATGTAATTTTGTTGTGATTAATGCTTCCGAGGGATCACTTAGTTTCCAGAATTTTGTACTTCACAACAGCAGGTGTCAAGTGCCGTGTGGCAGCCGTAAAAAGTTGCCCCGTACTTCACTTCAGTGTTGTTATATTTTCTGGTCCTTCGGGATCATTGATGCCAACACTATAAAGTGTTGAGAATTGAGTACCGCTCAAGCCGGTGCTAGGGGGCGTGAGGGATGTTGCACTTATACATTATCCCTCATGTACAGACTCAATCAAACCGAGTCTGCAATTCTTATGTTATTTTGTTGTGATTAATGCTTCCGAGGGATCACTTAGTTTCCAGAATTTTTCCGTATTCATTTACATTTCACTAAAATTTCATAGCTACGCATTTTTGTGTCGCCTCTACGGGTTTTGCACAGGTTTTCCGGTTGAATGATTTTTGGCCGAGTTATGGCCCTTTGATAAAAAGGTGTGTTTTTATGTTCCCCGAAAAATTTCGGGGGAGCATATAGTCGGCGCCTTGTCCGTCTGTCCGTCCGTCCGTCTGTCCATCCGTTTTCTTGTCCGGAGCATAACTTGAAAACCCTTGGAGATAATTTGTTTAACCTTCATACAGTGGTAGAGGGCATTGAGGGGGACTGCAGTGTCAAAGAACCATAACTCTACTTTGCCCGGTTTTTGAATTATCTCCCCTTATAGAAAAATCTTGTCCGGGGCATAACTCTAAAACTATAAGAGATATCAACATGAAACTTTGTAGGTGAATAGATCTCAATGGGTAGATGTGCAGTGCATAAGACCAATAACTCTTTTTGTCCTCATTTTTGAGTTATTGCCCTTTGTTTATTTCAACACTTTGAACTTTGTCCGGAACATAACTCTAAAACTATAAGAGATATCAAGATGAAACATTGTAGGTGGATAGATCTCATTGAGTAGATGGCAGTGCAAAACAACCATAACTCTGTTAAGCCTCATTTTTGAATTATCTCCCCTTATAGAAAAATCTTGTCCGGGGCATAACTAAAACTATAAGAGATATCAACATGAAACTTTGTAAGTGAATAGATCTCAATGGGTAGATGTGCAGTGCATAAGAACAATAACTCTTTTTGTCCTAATTTTGGAGTTATTGCCCTTTGTTAATTTTAACACTGAACTTTGTCCGGAACATAACTCTAAAATTATAAGAGATATCAAGATGAAACATTGTAGGTAAATAGATCTCATTGAGTGGAAGTGCAGTGCAAAAAAACCATAACTCTGTTAAGCCTCATTTTTTAATTATCTCCCCTTGTAGAAAAATCTTGTACTGGACATAGCTGTAAAACTATAAGAGATATCAACATGAAACTTTGTAGGTAGATGTATCTCAGTGGGTAGATGTGCAGTGCATGAGAATCATAACTCTGCCTTGCCTAATTCTGGAGTTATTGCCATTTGTTTATTTTTACTTTTTGAATTTGTCCGGAACATAACTCGGAAACCATAAGAGATATCAACAAGAAACTTTGTAAGTTGATAGATAACAGTGATTAGAAGTGCAATGGAAAGAACAGTAACTCTGCCTTTCCTAATTTTGGAATTATTGCACTTTGAACTTTTTCCAGGGACATAACTCTGAAACTACAAGAGGTATACTTTCCTGTGTCCAAAACCTATTCGGGGAGCATCACCCGGCTCAAACCTTGTTTCTGTGTGTTGCCAGATACACAAAAGCTTGTCCGGACTACTCCTCATAAACTACTCGTGCAATTTCATCCAAACTTTACAGGAATGATCAGTACCAAGTCTAGTTGTGCATATTGTCAGCATTTTCCGGTTCAATGATTTTTGACAGAGTTATGGCTCTTTAATAATTATTTTTAAAGTTTGTCCGGACTACTTCTCTTATACTACTAATGCAATTTCAATGAAACTTTACAGGATTGATCGATAGCTCAAGTCCTTGCGCATATTGCACGGGTTTTTCGGTTGAATGATTTTTGGCCGAGTTATGGCCCTTTGATAAAAAGGTGTTTTTTTCTGTGTGTTGCCAGATACACAAAAGCTTGTCCGGACTACTCCTCATAAACTACTGGTGCAATTTTATCCAAACTTTACAGGAATGATTAGTACCAAGTCTAGTTGTGCACTGTCTGTCCGTCTGTCACAAAACTTGTCACAACATGAAATTGGCTATCATGAGGCGACACATGTGATCACTGATCGCTCTTGTGGTAGGTTGCTGGTGTAAATTGCAAGTTCTGTTTAGTGAAACAGATGTTAATTTACGTTTTGGATAAGTCCAAATTTAAGTAAAAAACGGAATATTAGTGAAACGCTCGCCAGTTTCTGACCTAGTAGGTAGGTCCATCCCTTTAGTGTTATAGAGAGAGCATTAGGCGGGGTGAAATTTCTCCATGACCATTATTGATCTCGGAAATTGATTGTTTTGTTCATTTGTCTCCCATCGCTGATTCAGAAATAATATTGGATTAGTAGTTGCGATCCACTGCGGAGAAAATTGTTAACATGTAACTGATTAGTTATCCAGGATCTCCTGTTAGATGGACCGAGATACTAGAGATAGTATCATATGACCAAAATTTTCTTGAAGTCGGCTTAAAAACAAACCATACAAACAAAACATAGTTTCATGATGTTGAGCGGGCATAGTTTTTAACATTGGCCTTTTTGCATACAATTACACAATGTAAACAATGATGCTCAAGCGCAACATTCAAAGACCACACAAGTTCAGCATTTACTACATAAATTGCTAACCCTTCGTCAAAAACTTGATACACACTTTTAAAAGCATTTGAAATTATGCTGTATATCTGTTTTTCCAGCATATCAGACAGGATTTTCTTCTGTTAACATCGGTGTTAGAAACACGTCTTGTAACTGTTAATTTTCGTTATTACTTGCAAGACTAGAGCAATCAATGATCACTTGTCACCTGGTGATAGCAAATTAAAGTTGTATGAAGGTTTGATTAAGTAGTTTGTTCCCTGATGTCGTGGCTTTTTTGGAGCATGTTGTAACTGAGTAGTAGGAGACCCAAAAATCATTAACAGACCAAAACCCATTAATAATGCGCAAGCACTTGAGGTATCCATCAATCGGGTAATATTTGACAAAAATTATTGAACCAGCAAATGCTGACGATATGCACAACTAGACTTGGTATTGATCATTCATGTAAAATGAAGATGAAATTGCACCAGTAGTTATAAGCTCGACTTTAGGAAGTGTATGGAGAGCTGTCCTCGCCCCAGCGTCCAGATTTCAGATGCAGTGAAATATTTTTCACTATAACTTTTCCATTTCGTAAGGTTTCAACTTCAAACTTCAAATATATGTTCCTTATCATCAACCACATCTTATGTGACAAGGTTCATAACTCTAACACCAATATTTTTAGATTTATCTCCCCTTGAACTTAAAAAAATATTATTTTTTTACTGTTATTTCTTTATTTTTTAACCGATCAACTTGATAGTTCAAATATATGTTTCTTATAATTAACCACATCTTATGTGACAAGATTCATAACTCTAGCACCATTATTGCAAGAAGTATCTCCTCATGAACTTTGATTTTTTTACTCGAAAAATGGTACTTTTGAGTATGACTTCTTTAGTTTTAAGGTATCTACCTCAAACTTCAAATACATATTCCTTATCATCAACCACATCTTATGTGACAAGGTTCATAACTCTAGCATGATTATTTCCAGAATTATTCCCTCTTGAACATAGAATTTATGTTAACAAATGTTATTTTTTACTATAACTTCTTGTCATATGGATAGGAGTTATAAAACGCAAGCTCTTGTATTCCCAGAATTATCTCCGCTAAGAATTCATTTGTAAATTGATTTTTATGCCCCCACAAAGTGGGAGCATATAGCGTTGCACTTGTCCGTCCGTCCATCTGTCCGTCCGCACGTCCCGAAATCTTGTGAACGCAACTCCTCTTAAACCGGATGGCAGATTTTGCTTAAACTTCCAGGGATGAACAACCTAAATATGTAGATGGTAGTAAAGGAAGGAATTTTCGCTGCGACCAAATTTTACAGAATTATGGCCCTTTGTTGATTTTTTCACTAAATACTATGTAGAAATTTTGTGAACGTAACTCCTCTTAAACTGGATAGCAGATTTTGCTTAAACTTCCAGGGATGAACAACCTTAATGTGTAAATGGAAGTAAAGGAGGGAATTTTTGCTGCGACCAAATTTAACAGAATTATGGCCCTTTGTTGATTTTTTCACTAAATACCATATATATGTTGTCACTGGGGGCACCCGTCACCTTTGGACACAGTTCTAGTTTAGTATTATCTTTGTTATTATAAATGGCATCTATTATAGACTTAAGATAAATAATTGATCTTTGTCATTACTCACATCATGCATGACAAGGTTCATAACTAGCATATTTTTCAAGAGTTATTTCCTCTTTCAACATATAATTTTACTTTAAAAACTTCGTATTTTTTTCGCTCTGATCACTTTTGTTTTTGAAGGGATTGACTTCAGATTTCAAAATGGGAGAACTCAGGGTGGAACTTGAGGAGAGAGAGGAAATACCGTTAACGATAATTTAAGGTAGACATCAAACATGCAAACATTTTAAACAAGTAACAATACAGACATGTGAAACACGTGAAGGAACTAAGAGGGGGGAGGGTACCGCCTTGAAACGGTCACTGGGGAGTTTAAACCGGTTTAAGGCGCGCCAAATCTCACTTAGCCCCATATGTGCCTATATGACAAGACAGTGTATTAAAATGAACCCCCATCAAGTGAAATTCTAACAATGGTCAGGATTACAGACGAAATAAATAAAACACATAAATGAATGTGTAAATATGTACAAAAGGTACAGCCTAATGGCAATTACCAAAGTACTCGATGCTTTTAAGGTAGTCAGAGCAACAAGAAAATCACCTACAAGGGCCCGACGAAGCAAGACTGAATACGAACATAAAGACAATTCAGTCCCAAAGCGCTTTAAAACTGTCCATCATAGAGTGTTCCACTTCTCTCTTCCCTCTTCCCTTCGGCACGTGTGCGTCGTTGAGAAGACACAGGGCATCGGCAGATGATTGAAGAAGCAATGCTACTTGCTACGTGTAAGACGGCAAGTTCGCATGCTTTCTACAGCTCGGTTGTTATTGGCCGCCGTACAATGACCTACTTTTGGCTCAAAATGTTTGACTAATACTCCGTGGAAATTGCATGGAGATAAGTTATCACCACTTTGTTTTTCTAAATTAACTCTTTAAGGGCATGACTGGTGACATGTCCGGGGTCCGTACTCGACAGCGAAAGCTGCTTTTTGTGCCTAAACGGGAGGATGGACCCTCATTAAACAGAGACTACATACGTCTCCCACTTAGTCCGTCAGATGTTATCAAAAGAGGAAAGCGTAGTGTCAAACTGTAAAAGGGTTGAATAGTGAGCATGCGGTATGCCTTAAAATAATTGGGTCATAATCTCTTAATGAACCGTTTGATAGGATGAAGTCGAAGACTGAGGAACCCCATCATCTTCCCATATCAAATACACCAGACAACCCTCAACGTAATCAACAAGGCAAAGTATCTTTGAGATACCAGACCACACCAGATCTAACTTGGAAATGCAATATTGACAACATAACCAAAAAAAGTCAACCTGTGCTGTGTCGAAACATCCGGTCAAGCCCAACAGAGGCCAAACCTACAGCACCTACGTACGGCCAAGCGTCGAGTATGCCACCTCTGTATAGTCACCCGGTGCTGACAGCCATATCAACCAACTAAAGATGGTGCAAAGAAGATCAGCACAGTTCGTCAAGAACGACTTCTCATGCCAGAACAGCTTCACAGAGATGGTAAACTCACTACACTGGATAATTTTTCAGAAGACACGGGACATGGGAAGAGTCATCATGCTCTACAAGATCAAGCATTTCCTTGTTGATGTCACACCAGATCCCTCACTATGTAGTGCAAGAACATCAAGAGGCAATCCACAACAACTCAGCCAGCTCACGTGTAGGAAGTCTGTGTACCAGAACAGCTTATTCCCGGCCACCATCATCCTCTGGAATCGCCTACCCATAAAAATTATTGAGCAACCAACTTGGATTCAAGTCGGCGCTGATGAAACACACTACCACCAACTAGAGACATTGCCTGTTTTTACCAGCTTTTAAAAAAATGTAAATAAACTACATTTAATTGTAAAGAGGAACGCAATTGCTGCGCATGTTACCTGGTAGTTAAAGTTTCATCGCGATTATGCTAGTTGAAGCGTGAGGCGATTAATGGTCATGATGATAATGATTATTTTAGTGGAAACAGCAGAAAAATTACTACGACCCATGATCCTTCGAAGTTTGTAAACCACATCTCCATAGAAATCAGGCTTGCTAATACTTATTCGTAAAAAAATTTTAAATTACAATTGAATTTTAAAACTAAATCTGAATTGCGGTGATGAAACTTAGTAAAATATTTGCTACATTTATGATAGCGATAGCTTTGTTAAAGAAGTTAGGAACTTGTTAAGAAGTGAACGCCCTAGCAAATCTAATTAATTGAGAAATATATACCCCATATGATGTATAACGAGGTACATTTCCATCTAGATGGGGATAGTTAACAATATTAGTCAAAATCACCTCGTTTATCATAGATTTTAGGTACTATAGTATTGTTAATGATACTTAAATCTTAAAAAGATGTAATAATGTCTGTAGAGTTGGTCTTATTCAATTTAAGTTTACTGGGATATATTAAAAAAAAAACGTGTGATCGAAATTAGGATTATTCATGTTTAGGATATCATCTAGGTAGCGGGAAGAGTTATTTAGTGCCTTATATGCATTTATAATTTCCTGATGTGATGTAGTGGAATGACTTAGCATAAAATCCCTCTCATATCAGTATAGAAATAAATCAGCTATCAGGGGTGCACAATTAGTGCACAATTGAATAGAGAGAAATAAGAATCCCTAAAGAAAGCCCAACACGGCACAATTGAAAATGTTGCAGGCTCGGTTTGATTGAGCCTGTTCATGGACGGTACTGTCAAGTGCAAACTACCGTCCACGCCCCCTAGCACCGGCTTAAGCAGAATTCAACATTTAACATGAACTGGTAAAATTTAGAATTTTGAAACATCCGCAGATGTGTTCATATGGCGGTTATCATGGAACCTTCAATGTGACACGTTAGTGCCATTCCATGAAAAGCGGCATATGGTCCCCAAGTAAAAAAAGGAGTGTGCCCTAAACGAGAAAACAATGGGCGGAACTAAATAAAATGGAATTTTGAAAGGGGATTAGAGGTTATGAAGCCTGCATATCACAGATACGACGTCAAAAGGACAAATTTAAAAAGCAGGCCACATATCTTAAGGGTGATTCAACAGTATTCAAGTGAGGAATACTGGAATCACCCAACAAGAAAGATGCCAAATAGAAAGAACGAAAAAACCACAAACACATCAATAATGTCGTGCTGAACGATCTTTAAGGATTGGAAATATAACATCCCTGATTGAATGTACGGGGCGACTTTTTACAGCCTCCACACGGCACAAAAAACGCTGATGTGGCGATAAAATAGAGAGAAATAAGAATCCCTAAAGAAAGCCCAACACGGCACAATTGAAAATGTTGCAGGCTCGGTTTGATTGAGCCTGTTCATGGACGGTACTGTCAAACCGCGTTTAATCTACTTTGATAAATGCAGCCAATCATCTGTAAGTTAACTACAATGAAACATACAACCGTACATTTGTATTTATTACACACAACATATATTTCAAAAATAAAATATGGGAAATTGCTTTTACAAGATTTTAATCTTTCCGGAAAAGGGACCTCCAGGTCGGGTGGTTTCAAGTCACCGTGTTCATATAAATATGATTAAAATCAGTCATCATAAATCTAAATGGGTTACTAGTAGTATGTTCGTCACTGAATTCCTTAATGAAAATAATTCTTACTCGGTTATGCAGCTCAAAGATGATATTCACAAATAAAAGGTAGCTCAATGTCGCACTTAGCGTCATTCCATATCCCCTCACGCTCTACAATGAGACAATCTTCTGCTCCCATATTGTTTGGTTCACCTTCCCTCCAGTCATTAATTGAATCATCCAACGGCACAAGATTATCATTCTGAATATCTTCATCGCCCTCTTCCCATCGCCATATTGTTTCTTCTTCAATGTCACGTCCTCCGAGAAATACATTTCCAGTCGCTTGTACAAGCACAATTTTCTACCATACGAACTTTGCTTCTTCTGGATCTTCAAGAGCCGTTACATGCGCACCAATGTCTCTGCACTGTCGCTTAGCAACAGTCCAGTTTACTACATCTGTATATATTTTATAACAGGCGCTTTTCCATCGTAACCATCCGTCGATGCATTGCGTCATTTTATAAGTCTGCCAAGTGTTATGATGCGGCTGTATGGTATCTTCTGCTGAAGTGTTGTTCATTGTCAATAGTAGCCTGCAAGCGTTTTCATCGGAATTGAAACTAGAAGCCTTACAGCGTTGAAGCTGTGCGGTAGTCTCCAAGCACTTTCTAGCACAAGCAAACATATTAGGCTCATGTGTCATATTCAAATATTGTCCTCTTGTTGCACCAATATACACAAATCATTTTGTCTCGCACGTATATTCTGGTACACCAATGGCGAACAAAACGTACAATATATCAAACATTATTTCTCTATATTGAGAAACAACAATCATGTTGTTTCTTATTGGAATACAATCTGTAGATTTATTTCAAACTGTTCAGACTTTAAAATTAACTAAGAGTGAATCTTTGCTTATTGTGTCGACACTTTATAGTCCACGTAATTGTTCTACATACAGTGCAAAACAAAAATTATGCTCACGCTAAACTGAACTAGGTTATTGAGCCTAAATGCACGAAATAAGGCAAACATTCATTCTTAGGATTGTGCTAATGGATATAGTACGTGGCATTTTACATCGAAGATCAAGTAGATATGCCAGTTATATCTATTAGCCCTTAACTTGGTCAAATTTCGTAATGCTCTGCTTTATGTTTAGACCAGTACATTTAGAGTTAAATTTTCAATATACAAAATTAAAAATTAGGGCAATGAACATTATACTGCAATGATCGGGCTGCAAGGAAGTGCAGTTTGACCTTGACAACGGCCAATTACCTTCTCTTTCAACAAGTAATGAGTTAGCATGTATGGCCACTCATCCTCGTTATTATACAATGTGTTATATGTGTTTGTTTGTTGTTTTTTGTTGTTGTTTTTTATATTATTATTATTATTATTATTACGATTTCAAAGGGGACGTTAAAAGTGTACAAACATATGAAAGTTAATATTGACAATACTTCCCTTCGTGAATAGAAAAACAAAAAAAAACCTGTTTAAAAACAATTACGCATGGCTTTGAAACATGCTTTTAATTAATTGTAACTTTTCTGTTGCAATTCTAAAACGATTATTCTCAATTTATTTTGTGTGTTTTATTTGATTTAAAATAATATCAGTCTCACAGAAAAAAATACAATTAAACGGTACACTAATGTTTAAATTGCCTTTGTTTTTTAATTACTATAATTATCACCACCGTCATCATCGACCCCCGTCACTTTCGCCCTTATATACCTATAATTAAGAATCACCAAAAGGTGATGCATTGCAAATATGTACGAGTTTAGATTATCTAAAATTTTACAGCTATTTTCAAAGTGTTAAACTTATTTCAGAAATTCTTTACATCAAAGAGATATTTTTGATGGAAACTTTACATTTATTTAAAAGTGTTTCTCTTTCTTCTGTTTTTATTTAAATAACCAACAACCATTTACGCCTGAAACAATGAGAACGATCGACATTAATTCCAGTGTCAATATTATACACTAAAAGCATGAAGTCCTCATTGTTACTTCGTCAAACCTGAAGTGCATCCTGTAAAAATCAATACTAGTACAAACTATACGTGATGATAACTGACAAGCAATTAACAAAACAATTCAATCCAGACTTTGTATTTTCAGTTTGGGTTGATAATGGCTTTAATTTTCACAAGATTATTATTTTAAACATACAATCAAAATAAAACAATTATTTTTCAAATTTGCTGTTTTAAACTCTGTCGGAAAATCAAATCATTGTAAAAGTTTAAAATGTCATGTTTTTTAGAAAAGAAATAAAGGGAACGAGATGTCTGACTCTGCTGGCAGGGGGTTTCGTTGTTATTTACTCAAGATGATTGTGAAATTCGCAATAATGATCATAATAAATCTTCTGTAATAAATGTACATGTGGCCATCGTCATTACACTGTACTTCTTTTAGTTAGCCTCGTTCAGTTATGCCTACACCGGGTGAAAGGTACCAAGATAATAGACCAGTTCGCCCGGTGGTGTTTGTTCTTTCGCAAAGTCAATAGTCAGACTTACTTCATTTATTCTTAAAGAAAATATCCGCTAGAATGTGAACCTTGCCATGTCAGAAAAGGAAACTTTAGAAAATCTACACTATTAAGTAAGATGCTACAGTTGTAACGAGTTTAAAGTAGCATGACTGACCACAGATTCATGCTAACTTTTATGAATGTTTTGAAAAAAACAGAACATTTTTATCAAGTTTGATTTTCTTGAAATACTTTGGCTTGGCTCATTATCTGAAGTACTAGACTGTTCCAATTCAAAGTGCATTGCTTGTTCCTATGGAAAATTCATTCAAAAACCCATATCTAAATTTGCAGACACACATCATCTATAACCATTACATCAAACCAAGCTATTTTCCTACCTAATGTACCTAATGTAGAAAATACTCCTTATGAGAAATAGTGTTAAGCAAGTAGAACCGACATGCGTACAGTTTCTCATTCTATTCTCTCTCCAACATCGAAACGGTTTACCAACACGTATATTAGAGAACATTACCTTTATCCAAGATTAGAAGAAAACAAATCTAAAATGATATATTTAACCATTGGATGTTCAGTCGTATTTTATTGAATGTGATATTTGCAATCTACCATGCATGTATTAGAAATACAGTGAAATTTGAGAAAACCGGACGCTGAGAAAATCGGAACTCTCTAAATACCGGACGAATAATTCAGTCCCAAATGTAATTTTTCAATGATTGTCTCAGTCCTTATCCAGCATGCAAAATTGTTTATAACTGAGGATGCCGAATTTTGTTTTATTTCAATACCAGTGAGAATCTTTTACAAATATTAGAGAACTCTTCGGCTCAGTGAAGAGAAGGTATTTGTCGGCATATAGAAATTAAGTGACTCTCAAAATAACTGCTTCCATGTGCAAAATTACATATAACGGTATTTTGTTTTTGTATCTATTTTCCTGTTTTCCAGTTTGATCGTTTTTGTTTTTGTTTCATTAAATGAATATGCATCTGCTTGAAATTTGTAAGTAAAGCTAGGATAAGAATTGTGTTTTATGACACATAGATGTTTAACAAGAGGGCCATAATGGCCCTGGATCGCTCCCCTGACCCATCAACCGCATCCAAGCAATGTCTTAGACAAGCATCCTGGCCAAGTTTGATGACAACTGAGTCAAACATGTGACCTCTAGTGTGTTAAAAAGGTTTTTCCATATTTGGGCAATGTGACCTAATTTTTGACCGGAGACGACCCATATTCAGCTATTTTATTGAACCTGTCTCATTGACACGTGTATGACCAATCTTCTACCTATGTATCGTAAGACCGTCATATTTCACAAGACGAAAAAGTCCAAGTTTGATCTATGATCTTTCAGTAAGACCTTTATCTTTGAGTTTCCGCTATGAATTTTGCGTCTCAAGACAATTATTATGCCAAGTAATTTCAAAATCCTTTAAAGTTGACAATTGTCCGCACACAAAAGATATCCAATTTTGACCTTTGACATACCGAGTATATGCGTTACTAACACAACTGGACACAATTAATTGACCAGGTATATGTAGGGGTCCTACGAAGTCAAGTTACAAGTACTTTTTCGGTGTTATGCTCGCACACGACATCCTAGCATTGACAGACAACCTCAGCAAATCTCCCCAACAAGTTTTATTGTCAGCATCCGAGGGCCAGCGGCTAGCAAAGCGGACTCTATATAGTTTGATAGACATGAGATCAGACGACAGTTTTGATTCTTTATGGATTAAACTTCAAAGTGTGAGTTATCGTGTCGATGTTAACGATCCAAATGTTCCGCGGAAGAGAAAGGCGCCCACACGATTCGAGATGGGACACGGTTTTGGCTACCACCCCGTTACAGTGCAGGACGTGTTCCGGCCATCGCCAGTGTTTAAGAGAGATTTGACCTACCGGGATATCGCGTACTTCAAAACGTGGAGAATTTACTTATAAAGGCCGCACAACCTTTGAAGACCGAGTACACTAGAGAACTTGGTTTTGTTTGTGATTTCTGTGGTAACAATATTAACAGAAACATCTAAGATGTGCAGCTTCAGCTGCTACGTTCACATTTTGAAAAATCAGAAAATAGTACTGTTATTTTACCTGATATTTTGAAATTTGCGCCAGAACAGTCAGCACTGTCCTCTGAGGTCATTGTGTTGTTAAAGATTTTGTTAGTAATGCCTGCTACTAATACTACCAGTGAAAGGACATTCTCGGCGTTCAGAAGAATTAAGACATACCTGAGATCGACAATGTCTCAAGTACGCTTGAATAATCTAATTGTGTTACATATTCATAAGTACAGGACAGATTCACTCAACTAACGTGTTATTGCCGATGAGTTCATTACCACCAGAGAACGACGGCGATAAGTTTTTGGAAAATTTACATAAAATGAGACTCTGTGGTGTGTAAGATTATTGTTAACAAAATACAAGTTACTGCTAAACTAAAAGTGGTTATTGTTGACTCGTAATTATTCTTCCATCATGTCATCGATTATTATTTAAGCTTATGCCATTATGTGATTTATGCTAAACAATAATCCACGTACTGTAATATTTCTTTTATTTGTTTATTTATAATCATCAGATAAAATGCATCTAAAGAAGTATAATTACATCAGTTATATTTTATTTTTCATTTGCCAAATATCAATTACATGTATTCATCTTTTATGTACCTGTCCGTCCGTCTTGCGCCCTTAAAACTTACGACGCACTTAAATCTGTAAAAAATCGTTGACATATTACTATAAAATGTACTAGCGGCATGCTGTAAAATGTGCCAAATATAAAACGCCCCTGAGAGAATCCTAGAATAAAAAAAAATTCCGGGGAGCATGCCACCGTATCCCCTAGATTCAACCTAAAAACCAATCAAAATGGCCGCACCAACACAAAATCGTGACGACGGGCCTGATTATTGATAGTTAACTTTGTCCAAGTATAAATAATTTCTGCACATTTATAGCAAAGTTACAGCCAAGTTAAGCAAAGAACAGTCAACATTTAATAAGTTCACATTCAAGGTCAATGTCATTTATAAGTCAAGTTAAAATCAAGTTTGATTTTCATTACGGTTTTGTCTTTAAAGATGGGGTGCCCTATATATACTAGTAGACAATCTATTCATAAATAATAAAGTTACAGAGTTACAGCAAAAAAAAAAAAAAGAAAAAAAAACAACCAAAAATCAGAAAAGTTCAACTTTTTAATCTTTAAGGTCAAGGTCATTTATGGACTCGTGGTCAAGGTCAATCTAATCAACTTACAGGAGCATTACAGATGATCGGTTTAAACATATTTTTATTTCGAACATTACAGACAAAATTATCATAAATATTGTATAACATAATACAATGCTGAAAAAAGATCAGATCCTAAAACATAAAATGCTTATAAAGGCCTTTTCCTAACATAAATTTAATTACTATAAATAAGACGGGTTTGAAAACGTTTGAAATATTTAATAAGAAGAAAAAATAATTATTATTACTAGTAGATTAAAGAAACATGAAAAAAGATAGCATAACGACCTACGAAACAAAAACATATAGTAGGTGTTTATACCTGAAAGGAGTAGAAACAGGGACTTAATAGATATAATGCAATACTTGTCTTGTTAATAAGTGTATTCAGTTTTAGACTTTCATAACTTGAGATAGAAAAGAAACATAACGTAATAAAAAATAGAAAAGAGAAAGAGGAAAATCTATTCGTTAATTAAACTGGAGGAGCAGTAGATGTAGCATAGACTATGGAAATCGTTTACTATCACGGATATATATTTGGACTGCCTGAAATATACTGATGTTGATGTCGTCACTTAAGTTTGTGTCGCCGTGAAATGATTGTTGGTGTCCAAGTATGAAGCTCAGATTCGTTATTAAAAACAAAGCTATAGCTACTTGGACATTTCT